>NC_043961.1:24362169-24484669 GCF_902148855.1 Sphaeramia orbicularis | reverse complement strand
GATTTAAAACAAAAGACTTTGCAAAGTTTGCAAACAACCACTTCCTGGTTTTCTTGGTACTGTCCCTGTTGATTTGAAGGTTGCCAAACATGCTCACACTAATTGTATGACTGCTGCCCAGTCCTGAATGAAATCAGGCGCCCACAACACATACAGCAACTCCATTACAGCGTCTAATTGTCATAATTTGGCAGAAATGCGGTTGAACGTGGGTGGGCTGTATCATCTGGATAGCTCTGGGTGTCAACCAAACCCATCCCCAACTCTTCCCCAGAGACTGCAACCATTGGATGGGCCCCATTGTGTTGCTATGGCTACAGGCCAAACCAGAGGCGGGGCATCTGTCCTCCACCTGGTCATACCAGCTGCTCTTGTGCTGCTGCTATGACATGCCTGTAGTGTGTGTGTGAATGTGTGTCTGTTTGTTTGCAAGGCAGAGAACGGTGCATGGAGGTGCAGAGGAGTGCATTCCAGCATCTTTGAGGATACTATACACTTCATCAACCACAGTTTACCTCCGCCCTACCCTTTGTGACCTTGCGGTTACATAAGGTAGTGTAAAGTGGCTCTAGTTGGGTAATGGAGGTATTAATAGATGGTATTTGAGTGCAGCACGCCAAGCTTGCAGCCCACATGCAGACACATACAATGTGTCCACTCAGCTGGGCCCAGAGGCTGGAAAGCTGAAGCCACTTCCTCATTTGGTGTAAGCTTTTCATCAGGTAAAATGCGGTGGGTGAATTATTTAGTAGCCCTCTGCCCCTCTCATTGGCAGGTGGACCTTTCGACAATGTGAATACAGTGGAGCGTTCCTTTCTCCACTTTAAAGATGGCTTTCCTCAATAGGCAGATTTGTTGTTAATTTGCAGACTCACAGGAAACAAAGCCAAAGGAAGTAAAACAAAGCAAACAAACACAGCACACAGCATCTGCTGAGGGAGAAAGATCGAAAACTAGTAAAGTACTACTAAATGATGAATAAATCATGAAACCAGCAGCTGTGTTTAAAATCACATTTTGAAGTCACAGCCTGTTTATTTTCTAATGTGGCGTTATTTTTTGTTCATAACTTTAATATGAACCTATGTTGTAATGTAAAATTTGCTGTGTGTGGGAAAATAACTGCTGAGTTAGCTCATGTAAACTACAAAAACCACAGAAAAGGGAAGGTCAGATACAGATATGGCCCATGAAAATAGTCGCTTCCTGATTTCATCTTTCCATTAGCGTCATTTCATCTGTGCAATATCTTGAATATAAAGGATTACACAGTGTTTGGGACTAGGTCATGTCTTGACTGCAGTGTGTGCACATGGTCAGCACATCTGTTTAATGTCACCGTGCATCCTCCACAGCTGCCGCTTCCTCTGTCACTCTCACCAGCACACACACGCTGTATAAATGGTGTAGAGTTTGTTACTTTGTGTTGTCTGTGGTCGACTCCAGAAGCTCAGTCTCGCTTTCTCATCGTTCAGTTGTTTAATTGTTCCACTTCTGCTTGTTCTGGACTGCAATCCCAGACACTCACTCTAACGCTTGCATACACACATATGGAGAACAACATTTTCTCCCTCTCTGTCCAGTCCAGTCCAGTCCAGTCCTTTGGCTCTTGAATCAGTCATGCTCGTTGTTTTTGGTGGGCAGCAGCCAAGGCGGTCCTTGTGGACCATTACAGCACACTAGGAGAGCAGAATGAGAACGAGGCTGGTACATGGAGTGAGTTATAAAAATGTAAAGAGCGAGAGAAAGCTAAACAATTAACAGAGATGAAGCAGTGGAAAGAAAGATGGTGTCAGGTGGGCGTGCATGCCGTACCGCTCCAACTTTCGCTTGGGTTCCTGTTAGTGGCAAATTTCCCAGTTTTTCTTTTTCTCTGCTCCAATTTCAGAGGTGGAGTCCCAACACCAGGCCCAAAACCAAGCCAGGGACTTTCCTCTTAATCCCCCACAAAAAAAAAAAAAAAAAGTGGGTGGTTGCACCTGAGGATGGAAGGATGATGCAGCGATATTTTATTATACATCTGGGCCAGGCTTTTGGGTTTAGACAGCAGCGGATGTTGTCTTTGTCTGGGTGGAGAAGGATTTAATAAGGGAAAGAAGGTGGTGCTGCAGTACTAATTACATTACACTAACATTTGACTGAATAACTGCACATCTGCACACTTAAAGGTGGGGTATGAGATCTTAGAAAAATGGTTCGAGTAAGCTACATTTTGAAAATACTCAATTCAGAAGCCCAAAACCCTTTTCTTCAGACATCCGATCCATGCATACCTCATTCAGTCTCCTCCAACACCTCCACTCTTACAGAACAGCCCCAATTCATACCTATCTGACTAACGATACATTTCATAGTGATTTATGTTCGTGACAAAACAGTTTGCCGCTGAACTTTTCATCCTAATATAGCTAATATAGCCAAGCTCTGGCTTCATTTCCTGGTCAAGTGCGCCAAGCCTCTGAGAACGCATGATTCATGCACGAAGAGGAGTACGCTCATAGGTGGGAGGGACAAATGACAGATGAGTTTGATAGACATATCACCGTTCAGTCATTTTGATTGGGTGCTCAAAGTGATTGGATGGTGTTTTTTCAGTCCTGTCCGTTTCACAGGTGACTACATTTTTTAAAATTTTTGTGTTTGAGCATTTAATTAATTGGTTGTAATCGGGATGTGAATAGGATTGTAAGCAATATAGTAAAAAATGCTCGCACTCCACCTTTAAGATAGATTCATGATTCTGTATGCGCACAAAAATCCATGTTATTATGTTTATTTTTGGCTTAACAGCTCAGGAAAAGTAACCTATACTTCGTCCAACACAGATTTGGTACATCAGTGACTTTCACCTCGTCCATTTGGACATCTCTCTCCCACTCAGCAGAAGGCACTACATTTAGCCTCATGCCAAGAAAAGCAGAGTTCTGCCTGATGGACAAACACAAATACAGTCCAGCAGTGTTAAGCTAACACCAGAATCCCCAACAGACGTGCGGATCACATACCACATCACCATTAAACTCGAGGCAAAACGCAGATCTCGGTGTTTTCGACTCAAAACCCAGAGTTCATTTTCTTATACGGTCACTGTCTTACTTGTTACATAGAACTGACAGCACCAGTTGTGATAGGGCTGTCATGTCTGTGTCTTATCCTTCTACCCTCTTAACTTGTTTGATGTGTTGATGGATCAGACTAGACTGGTGTACATGTATATATACAAAGGTGTTTTTGCACATACCGAGGCATTAATGTACCCACAAGCATACATAAACACACACAGAAATATAAAGTACTTGGTGAGCCAGTGGAGAATGGTATTGAAGGGCAGGATTAGGGCAGTCATGTCAGGAATGTGCCTCCTCCTCTTTGCTGTAGAAACCAGGAGCAACACTTGCAGTCGCTATCCATTACAGACTCTACCTTGCTCAGTTTGCACTTTTGACCTCTTTTTGCAGTAAAGAGCAAACACAGAAGAAGAGTTTGTTGCTACTAATAATCTGTCTGTTCAACTTATATAAATGTAAATACACTAAAGCTGATCTAGAGGAAATAGTTAGTGAGTTGATAGTAACAAAGAAGGGGTGGGGTTGTAATATAGAACTGCAACAACAAACTTAAAGGATTGCGTTCTGAATTGTATCCCGTGCTTGCAGACTTTCTGATTAAACACACACACATACACATAGAAGGCCAACCACTGCCAGCCCACCACTGCTGTAAATCGCTCTAAACCGCGCTATAAAAGCCCATTTTAAACACCATCTGCATTCCTCATTCTTTACTACTGCCAGACATTATTTGTGTGTGTGTGTTCTGTCATTACTTTTTCTCCCGCCCAAATCTCTTCTCATTTAAGCCACCAAGCTTCCTATTGTTACCAGTAACTCTATTTAAAAAATAATTTAAAACATCTTCTGCCACTCCGCCTGACAATGTTGTGGTTCGCTGGTTTCAGCCATTTTGTGCTGTGCGCTCATCTTGTTTACGTCAGTCACCAACTTTTTCTTTTTCTGTTCTTACTTTTTTTTTTTTATCATGGGTGTTTGTGGTGTGTGTGTGTGTGTGTGTGTGTGTTGTCACTGCTTAGTAAGGGTTTTGGTTTTCTTGTGTTTTGGAAAAACAGAGGAGGAAGATATTTGTGAGAGAAAGGCGAGGGCTCCTAGGAAGAAAAAAAAAGAGGATTAAGGATAGAAGAGAAAGTGTCAAAACAAAACAAAAAAAGAGGATGCTGAAGGAGGTGAAACTGAGGGAACACTAGAGGTGCTTTGAAATAAAATAAAAAGAGACAAAAACAGAGAAATGAAAGAGGTGGAGGGGTGGGAGGCTTTTGTGGCCTGGAATGGTTTGGCACACATTACACTGAGGTGTGGTTTTGGCCAGGCTCCCATTAGTCTCTTGTGTTACATCCATTACAAACATCTGCACACACGCGCAAAAAAATGCTCACTCTCACATGACAAAGCCACATCTTACCCACCATATAATTCCACCGCCATAAGTCTGGTCCTTCCTTAGAAAGATGGAAATCACTCATCGCTCTCCCTCTCAGTCTGTCTCTTTCTAAAAGATGCTATTAGAGGCACCAGTGGCCATGTAATCACTCTGGCTCTCCCACAGGAAGACACACACACACACACACACCTACTGTGGTAATTACAGCTGAAGATGAGGTCCTATTCACCGTAACCCTAGTGAATAGTTGATCTAGTCAGTAAATGGTGGGTCAAACAGCGCAGCATTGTGTCACATAAAGAATTAAAGTCTGGATTTTTATTCTTCTCCTTCTTCAATCTTTGAATCGATGCCTATTTAACGTGTGTGACGTAGATGAACTTCCTTGCACACTTGCATCTCTGCACAAGCGTTTTGCTGCACATGCAAATTGCCTGCCTCACACACTTTGTATGCACACTTTCTTTCATACAAACACATCCTCCCCAGTTCCTACACACTCAATACAAACAGCGCTCCCCAGCTGATTTCTTCCTGTGTTTGCATGTGCTCCACTCGCTCTTCAAAGCCACATACACACACTGTATGCGATAGCATCTGTCCCCCCTCATTGCATTTAGCACTCTCCCCAATCTTTGTTTAGCTTCCCACCTTCCTGTGTCCGATAAGGCTCGGGTGTGTCAGCATGGTTCTTACTTTCTCACAGTGACTCGGAGGCTTAGCACCAGTCTGGAGATGCTAATGTCACTGCAGGAATCATCTGCCTTATTGCTATTCTTACATGCCTGCACTTGTAACCATATAAATATCAAATCCAGCCTTTTAACTGTATGCATATTATGTGTTTAACATAAATATCCTCTCAGCAGTCTTTGATGTAAATGTGTAATATTGTTTCGGTTGAGATATCCCATAAGGGATTTGTGTTGCGCCTCAATGTAAGAGGAGGTCTTTTCTCATTTGAATGGCGACACTAAAAAGGCATTCAATTGGAAAAGCTCTATCTTGGAGTCTCATCTTATTGTATATGATAATGTTGTGGTGCAATTTCTTCCCCCGTTTGCAAGACAGCTGATAAAATCAGTCATAGTAAAGCACCTCTCTAGAAGCAGTGCTTTTCACACTCGCAGCTATGTGTGTGTGTGTGTTTGCGCGTGTGTGTGAGTAACTCCATGCAGATGATTGAGTTAGTGTGATTTAGCGATGGTGGGAAGATGAAATGCCGTCGCTGCTGCGCGGCGTCTAGTGACTCGCTCCGCACATGTATCTGACGACTGTTAGCTAAAGGCATTTCATTTGGAGAGAGAAGAGAAGGGGAGTGGTGGGGGAGCAGGAAAAAGATGTGGGAATACAAGGGAAGGTAGGTGAGGAATGTGGAGGATGCGATGCACAGGTAGGATGGCAGACTGAGGCCGGTGTGCTTTCAATTTAACAAACATGAGTATAAAAAAAAAAGCCTCCACAGTTATGAGTGTGTGTAAAGTGCTGTGAAGTATCTCCATATGTTTGTGCAGCATCGTATCCAGTCTTGAGCAAGAACAATCTCACCACATGTGACTTGAGCTTTTGTTTCCTCCTCTTTCCTTTTTTTAACCCCCATTCTTGTTCCTCCAAAGCCTGGGACATGTTTGTGTAGCTGTGTGTGTCAGAGAGAGAATGTGACCTTTTGGAAACTCTGCTGGTGAAAGGCCACAGGCTCACATATGAATAACCATGGCATAGATATGTGGGCGAATACCACGGAAATCAGTAGGACTTGGCATAACATGTAACCTGATCGGACAGATTCCAGTGGATTACACACAGCATATTGAAACTAATGGATGATTGCAGTGTGTAAACTTTAGAATTTGAGAACAGATGCAAAAATGAGGCCAAAGCAACAGTTTAAACTATACAGGATGAATGAACTGCTAATGAAATTAAATCCAGTTTCTTGATTCCATCTATATAACAGATTTTTTTGGGGGGAATGGAATGATAGATAGTCATGACAGATAAAAAGTAGCAGCTAATCTTGTGTGAAAAAGATAAAAATAGATTTCCTTTGTGTGAATTGTCTTTTAATGGCACAATCATAATGATAGACGAGTGCTTGAAAACCCATGAGTCGTCGTGCTTTTAAGTAGAGTCGACTAGAAGGTGCGTGCATTAGTGTCAGTAATGTGTAATAATGTGTGGAAGAATTAATAGAGTGGTGTGTGTGTGTGTGTTCTGCTGAAAGCTGCTGCTGATTGTGATGGTTAACAAAGTCAGAAAAAGAAGACAAACTGTCTTTATTTCCTGTGTCCTTCTCTGAGTTCAGTGGTGTACGAGGAGTCTTTACTGTCTAATCGGCTAGTTTTACTTTTATGAATACCTCGGGCAATTCTTGACCTTATTCAAAACATACTTCTTTGAGAACGAATCCTGTTGAATTTCACACCATTGAAGTTCTTAAAAGAAAAATGGAAAAACATCTTTTTGCGTCTGTTCTATCCTTTCCAGACCTTAAAATAACCTGCCTCAGACACACACAAATACTGTTTTTACAGTATACTCCCTTAGATTCCTCTGACTGTGTGTGTGTGTGTGTGTATGTGTGAGTGTGTGTGTGTGGACAAATACAGTATGTTGGAGTGCACGCCTCCTCCATCACTGTCATCGTGCCTCTCGGTCTGTCTTGGTGGTGTTGAAGGCTAAGGCTGCTCGCTCTGTGACTGTCTGACCCACATATGGAATAGGTTTACTCTAAGTTCTTATATGTGTCGGCTCTCTGTGTGTGTGCGGTGATGGCGGTGGGGGATTTGCCCCATAGTTGTACGAGGACGATCAGTCACTCATGTGTGATGCTCCATCTGCTCTCAGCTTCTTACCGCTCAGCAAAACACGCAAACACACCACTTTAAAGATATATTAGAAAGAATCTGCTCTTCAGGAATAAACACTTGTCCATTCACGTTTAACATTTATTGTGCGGATT
The DNA here is from genome assembly GCF_902148855.1 of Sphaeramia orbicularis. Classification (NCBI taxonomy): domain Eukaryota; kingdom Metazoa; phylum Chordata; class Actinopteri; order Kurtiformes; family Apogonidae; genus Sphaeramia; species Sphaeramia orbicularis. The sequence continues at coordinate 24,477,252 of NC_043961.1, read as the reverse complement.
CTCTCTTCTCACAAGTGATGCATTGTAGCAGGATTGTAAGAATGAATCGCTGCTGTCTCAGCTCCTGATTGGTCAACACCCACAGATTCCAGCCTGTCTGTTACCCTTCGACTACCATGTTTTGTGAGAGAGAAAAAAAAGAGGTGAAATGAGGAATAGCAACCTTTGCAATGTCTTTTAAAGTGATGCTTAAATTCTGATTTTTTTGAAGTGGGGTTGTATGAGGTACCTAAGACCAACCATGAGCATCCACTGATCTAAACATTTTAACCCCTAATCCAATCATTACAGTGAAATACTTCAGGTTAAAAGCAGTTTCTCACCTTTTCAGTAGCATCAGATAGGACCAGTTTGGACATTTAGAGGCTCTGTAGTGAACATGGAAACACTGTCACCTACTGCAACATCGATCCACCAGTAAAATCCATGTCGCTTAGCAAATGACAGTGGTTATAGACACTAATTTGTTTATTTCATGATATACAGGGTTAGTCAAAAAAAAAAAAGTTAACCGATTTCATTATGCAATATTTTAATAAGGAAAAGCAATAGAAAACTCCAGCCAAGTCACAAGTATTCTACTCACAATCAGCTTTTATTTCCTCTTACAAGTGTTCGATGTGACCACCACATGCAGCACGGACAACATCAATACGATAAGAGAATTCCTCCCAGATGCATATCAGCATTTCACGATCCACTGAGTTGATCGCTGTTGTTATTTGATGTTTAAGGTCATTGAGGGTAGTGGGTAGAAATGGAACATAAATGCAATCTTTTACATATCCCCACAAGTAAAAATCACACATGGTGAGGTCTGGGGATCTCACAGGCCAAGCACAAAGAGCAAGGTCTTGGGCCCCCTTCTGACCAATTCATTACTGGGGCACTTTTTCATTTAAAAAAGCTCAGACTTAGAAAAATCCTCTTTCAAATGGTCACCGACTCATTCCATGGTGATGCTTGAGAACTGAAGCAATGCGTCATGAAATCGGTTCACTCTTTTTGAATAACCCTGTATATTCATGTATTCATGATAGTTTAATGATATATTTTGCTAAAAAAGTCACTGACATATTAACGTTTGAATTTACTCTGAGCTTATATGAACATCTACATGGTCAGTAAAATAAATACTGGAAAATACCAAAATAGGTGCCACCCCACAACTATCATGTGGACTAAGTGGTTCAGAAAATGGATGGTCCAGATCTTCACTGAAAAATGCAAAATGTAAAGATAGATAGATAGATAGATAGATAGATAGATAGATAGATAGATAGATAGATAGATAGATAGATAGATAGATAGATAGATAGATAGATGATCCAGAAGCAATGCATTGTACTGGTCTAGACGGGGCTAGCCACAGAAATGGTGTTTATAAATCTCACCTAAAAGAATCCTCAGCATATTCTCTATATTAAAAATATCTTCTCTTTGTTGCTTTGCTTTTGTTTTCTTTTGGTACTACATTTTCTCAACTGTAGAACTTGTAGATGCAAAAGTATCCCAAAGCTGCTCACACTGTTTTCCACCCCATCTGATGGCAAGTAAAGCGACAAAAATATTCTAAATGCAGTGCTCACTTGAACTGTTTCATTTAGGTAGGTCTTTCTTAAATGCTGTTTTTGTGGTTTGCCCTCCCATCTGCAACAAGCGCCTCATATAACCACCACTTCTTCAAAAATTCCTGAAATCTCTCTTCTAATACAAGTAATCAGTGCATAATCAAAATGCAACACAGGTTATTTTAGGACCAGGGGTCTGAGTCTACATTTTTCACAGTAGTTTTATAATACATGGATCATATTCTACTGTTGACGTAAGTCGCCTGGGTCTTCTGCATGGAGGTGTTTTGAGGCTAATTAAACACCATATTTACTGTACTGCACCTACATGTGTACATTCAAGTGCTTAGTGCTTCTTGTATGACAGTAGTGGCTTTTCCATTGGACATCTGCGCAAAATTTTACCAATATTTACTAAATGTCGAAAAAACAGAAGTACATCATGTCGTTTTTTTTTTTTTTCATTAAATCACAAACGCGATGATTTTTTTTATTTTTTAATGCAAAATGACACAAGAAGTCATTCCATAAACATGGCGACGAACGTAAATATGATGTTGATTTACAAATATATTCATTATTATTATATATTACTCCTCTATCTCGTACTAAATTAAAAATGATTGGGTTTCCTGGTGTGTCCACACATACCGTGACATGTTTCTTCTTCTTCTTCACTTCCTGTAACGTACATCAACATCCGTTTTTTTAATTCACCTGACTCTGATTGTAAAAAAAAGGTCTTTCCGTTGCAGCTTTGCGTGATGTACCATTTGCGTTACGCCCGAAAAACCACCTCTTGCCAGCGCAAAAACTTTTAATCGAAAAATGACACTTGTGGCGAAATTGTTGTTTTTCCATTAGGTGCATTTTTATGTGCAAGTTATATTTGTGCAATTGGAGGGTCAATGGAAAAGTGACTAGTGACATGTAAAAATGGCCCTGATCTCTGAGGCCACTTTGCAGCAAGAGGAAAAAGGTGTGTTTTCAGATGTTTATAAAGGCAACAGTTGGTGTTCTAAAACAGCTGATGGATTTGTTTTGTGCTGAATTCCGATAGGAAGTGAGTGATTTCAGTTCTTTATCTGTGCACCGCCGCTGCAGATAGAAAACACTGCATAAAGAGGGACGCAGAGGATATGGGAGACGTTTACATGTGGCTGTCATTAGGTAGTATCTACCAAGCCCAGTATCTGAGTTATTTGGTTGTTTTGGTCAGGATCAGATAGAAAATGTGTGGATGCATTTATAGAGGCTTTTAGTAAAGATCTGTGTTTTACTTAAAATAAAATGATCATTATTAACAGAGGGAATTCAGTGCAGAGAAAAATGAACACTTGTGTGAAGTGTTAGTGCTTGAAGTTGTAGCTGGCAATGCTTTAACAATACAGCCTATAGATGGGTTTCAATACAGAATATTGTAATCTGTTCTCACACTTCACTTTCCCTTCCATAATCCACTGACTAAAGGACCCTACCTCTTTTTTCCACTCAGTTCACCACCCTCTTGCTGCTTTTTTCTCCATTTTCTTTTGTTCTTTAGAGGGCCACACCGAATTCCCCACTTCACTAGGCCCCCTACACACACACGGGGCCCCCCCCTCCACATCAAAGTAAGGAATGTGGGGCCTGTTACCATTGTGCACAGGATAGACCTATTTATGTCAGGTTTAGCCGTCTATAAAGGTGGTATATGTGCACATGTGATTATCTGAGTGTGTGTGTTCCTACATGCTGTTAGTGAACCAAATATGCTTTATGTTCTCTCACATCCCCAAATCTGCTTTGAAATGTCAAAGCCATTACCTGAGCAAGACACTCATGCTGGTTCGTTATGGCTCTCACACTTGTGAACACCTGGACCAATCTGTTCTGTTCCAGTCTGTGTTAATATTCGTCATTTTGCAGAATTGCAAGTTCCTGTGACCCCTTTACTTATCTTGATTTTCTCATCCCTATTGTGTTTAACTTGAAGCATTATTTGATGCATACTCTTACTCGTTCCCCCCTCCTCCTGTGTTTCCTCAGTGCATTCACACAGTTGATCTCTCCCTGTCTTTGCCTCCAAGTCTCCCTTTCATGTACAGAAGCTCCATCAGTTGTCACTTGCGGCTATGACAGGCATCATTCTCATTGACGTGCCACTGTCTTATCACCAAACTCTCACGCTCATACCGCCAGCCTCGCTATCACCAGCTAGCTATCCTGTGTGTCTATCAGAGCTAACCAGGCCTGCTTGGCACAGATAAAACTCAGCATTAGGGGGTTTTGGGTTGATCTGCGGGTTGAGGGAGGTGTTAATGCTCAGAGAGACGATAAAGAATGGATGTTGGATGTTGTTGGAGCAGGAGGAGAGGAGGAGTTAGCCGGGAATGTTTCACTGTGGTGATGAATCGTGTTGGTTTTATATTTTGTTGCAATCTTTCTTACACTGTTCCATAGGGATTATACAAAGATGGTGAATTTCAATAGGCATGAAGCAGATGCGGAAATTCAGGGATGGTAATACAATCCCCAGGGATGTAGGGAATGTTGGAGAATTTTAGAAATGGGCCACTTTATTGGGATAAACCAGGATGTAACAACAGCTTGTTACACCCATTTATTGTGTTTGACATCAGATTTTACTTGTTTATGCTTTTTAGATGCACTTTTCAACAGAGAACACAATAGCTGTGGGAAAACAGTAGTTATTGCTATTTTTCATTTTCCTCAACATTCCACAACAACACTAACAAAGACACTGTAGGTCAACAGTACTCTGGGAAAAAGTAAGGCTATAGTTATCAAATTCACAACAGAGCCATAGTGACATGAAAAATATACAGTTAGATTACGTTTTTCTTTTCTTTCTCTCCTCATTGTTCCCCCACTCTTAACCTTTTATCCAGCAAGTGACTATTTTTGGTATAATTTCTATAATTTCTACATACAATACAAGACAGTGACAGCAAAAGTTACAATCTCAGGTCCAGTGTGGTCTACAGGGTCTGTAAGGTCCACCTCTGCATGAACAGTGAGTGTACCTGCTTTGTTAGGTACCATGAAGTAATGGTACTAATGGAAGGAATGATGTTCAAAGGGATAATGGGTAAAAAGACAAAAATCCAGGCATTCACATGGTTGGAAAAATTAGAAATGAGGGGCTGTAGATTAATTCATTGGGGCTGGTGTTTTTAACTCCAGCCCTAATGAATTAATCTACAGACCCTCATGAAATACAGGCTTTTTACAATTTCAAATTTTTCCAACCAAGCGAGTACCTGGATTTTTGTCTTTTCTCATTGTTCGTGAGCACCTCTGGTTTGTCTAATACCAGTAGCTCTTTGTGAAGTTGTTTTTTTTTTTGTCTTTTGGGATAATATGTACGTTGACAGTTGTCTGTATCGGTACATATGTTAGTGTAATATTCTTAAAGTGTTGTTCTTTTCACCTTGCATGTGTCTTGTATTTTTGTATATATATATATATATATATCTACTTGTGCCATTTTTTTTGTTTGCCACTTGCAGGCAAGGAACCAAATATGGTAACTTCACTGACTTTGATTTTCTACATAGCCATACAAAAATTGAAAAATGTCACAAAAGTAAAACATTGTTGTTAGGTCCTCCAATAACAGACTGAGGTTGAAACTTTGAATTTCAGAGTATTTCAACGAGTGTCCTATAAAGGGTTAAACACTTTTTTAACCTCTATTTCTCTATATTTGCTTTATTTCATTTCCACACTACATTATATCTCATTCTTAAACCTTCAAGTGTCTCCGTCCTCATATTTACCTCTTTGTCTTCCGTCTATCCCCATTTCTCTCTTAGTGCTTCTCATTTAAGACAGAGCCTCTAATCTGTTTAAGGCCTGTTCATGATACATTATACACGTTGACAAGAGGGTAGAGATGGGTCTTTGCTGAATACACAAACACTGCATCATGTTGTGAATTTATCCATCAAGCACTTAGTGGAAAGCTAAGCAATACAGACGAGACAATAAGACAGCGGCTCCCATCATCACAGACTGCTTTATTGATTTCTTTGTTGTAAACTGACACACACACACACACACACACACACACACACACACACACACATACAGTCACACAGAGTTGGCTGTATGTACACCTGTGAATGTAAACCTGTAACTGCAGACATGAGTGGAAAAACAGATGTATGCAGGTTAATTCACTCCAGGTGCATTTAAATCGATGTTAAACCCATACATGTACAGGCATGCAGGCTTAAAAGCGCACACACCGCTTTACACACAAATTTAGTCTAGTCTCAAAACCCTCTAAACCTAAATAGCGTAAATACAGCTCTTTCTTGTTAACCTGGTGATTAGATTGTAGCCTTTGCTTCCCAGACACAGCCGCTCGGTTTGATTCGATTAGACAGGCGTTCCTTATGTATCCTATCCATCCATCTGTTCACTTTGTATAGTCCTTTGTTCTCTCTTTGGTTTCCTCATTCCCTGACCGGTCTTGGCTGCAAGCTCCTGTTGAATAAATTGATTTGAGGCGATTTATTACCTGTTGTTTTCACACGTCACCTACGCTCAGTCGCCCACTCTTCTGTTTTCTCTCTTTCTCACCTTTCTCGCTCTTCCAACACTTCTTTTTTTTTAATGTTAGCAGTGCATATGAACTGCATTCAGAGAGAAAAAAAGAGGTAGAAAACAAAGGCTGGCAGGAGGGGTAAAAAAAAATCTTATGGCTCCATTTAGTTGCGGGTGTAACCCTCTCCAAATGTTTGAGATCCTGTTTCTAAAGTGGTGATGTTGGAATCAGTCATGGGCAAAGAAACATGATGAGACTTAGGGACAAGATGCACAAATAGACCAGCAGATGGATACAAACAGAAGACTGATAGAAAGACAGATTTGTATTCTTATTCTGATTATGTGGGCATCACCAAAACCAGTGGAGTGCGATACTGGCCGTTTGCCAGTAAACTGGATTTGGTTACCTGCCAACAATAACCCCCCTTTTATCTGAAGAGTAAGCGAAAATGACCCACAAACCATCCTTTCCCCCTACTGTGCGCACACTGGCCAGCATTTTTCTTCATTTCAGTTGTCTCTATTAAAAAATTGTGTTGCCATGTGCATTGGTATTTGTGTGTGTGTGTTTGTGCTCATCTAGATGCGAGCCATCCGTGAATGAAATGTATCCTTTGTTTACGGGCCCATTATCTAGATAATAACATCCATATTTCCTCTCATCTCCCATGCTTTATCACAGCCTTATGAGCTCTTTCTCTCTTTCTATCTCTATCTTTCTCAGCTATTCTCTCTCTCTCTCTGACACACACACACACACATATATACACACATAGAGACAGAGCAAGATAATGGGATTGTTGCCCCCGGTTTCGTTTGGTGAGATTGTAAATAAATTCTCTCATTGCGTCCACACTTGTATTAGTTTGTGGGCATGTATGTGTGTGTGTGTGTGCATTACACACATATACAGTACATATCTGTCAAAGCACATATCAGTGCATGCATACATTTCATCATCTCCGTTTTGTTTCTCATCGTTTTTCATCTATCTGGGCACAAACCTATTTGTCTGTGTGTATCTTTTTTGTGTGTGTTCAGTATCATTTTCCAGCTAGTCATTGCCTGCTGTCCCTTCCTTGTCACTGTGGGCTGATAGCGGTGCGACTCGACAAAGCTCGGTAATGGAGAGCTTATACTTGCCCTGCCTCCCCCGTCGCTCTGTGCTTTTCATTTGCTGCTGAGATGACTTTGGCACACAGCCATCCCAGCCAGCCAATCTCCTATCTTGTATCTGCACCATTACTTTCCATATCTGGGCAAATTATTCGCCAAAGTTCACAAAGAAAATCTGAGCTTCTGTGCATGTGCGTGTGTGTGTGTGTGTGTGTGTGCGTGTGTGTGTGTGTTACAAATGCTTGTATTTGTCTCCAGGTGCAATGGACGATTAAATTTCTATTGAAACTCAACGCCACAGGCTCACCGTTACTCTCTCTGTGCTTTATGTGGGGAATCTGTTTATATGCACTCCACTTTTTATCATTGCAGTTTAAAAATGTTTTTATTAGTCTGTCTCAGGTGCTGAAAAGTGCTACCTTGTCTTTTGTTGCCGTAATGCTGTTATGTGGTCAATAATTTTGCTTTCCATGCATCTACCTCTGTAATCATGTCACAATAATGATAGTAAATTCAATACTGCTATTAACAGAGCCTTTCAATTAAGCCATTTACATGGCTCTGTAAAGCAGATGGCTTGTTCCACAATTCTGATGATTTCCTGCTGCCTATCACTATGATAATCAGCACCTGTCAGCGCTGAAGTAGTTGCACCATGTTCTGTCTAATGTAGAAAAAGGAAAAATATGCAATGATATATGCATTTGTTGGGTTTTGAAAGTGGAAAATAAAAGGCAAGAACTTGCACTGTAATAGGTTCCACATCAGTGGATCCACTTAATGTATTGGCACGAATAGAAATGACAGAAAGCTTATACAATGACTAACATTTGGTTTTACCAGTGAAATTAGTTCACTCTGATTGTACAGCTGTGCTATAGAGCAGTGCTTGTACTTTTTTTTTAAACATTGGTTTAGTGCTGAAAGTGTCAGAGTAGAGCAGACCAAGTAACATGTCATACAGATAATATTTGTACAGCTGATAGGATGGGATCTTTTTCATTTTAATATCAACGGTCTGTCTTCTTTGTGTTCTGTGGACATGTTGAACATGTCCGGTGTTTTTCAACCTTGGGGTCGGGACCCCACGTTGGGTCGCCTGGAATTCAAATGGGGTCGCCTGAAATCTCTAGTAATTGATAGAAATAGAAATAAAAACTTACTAAAATGTATGGTGAGTTGAGAGACAATCACAGTACATAAAAGATGTGACAAACTGTGAAGCTGAAACTGAAGCACTGTGGTACTGTTTATTTTTCAAATGTTCATTGTGGTCAGTTTCAGATGCTGCAGCTCTTTTATAATTCATAGTTTGAGTTATTGTTTGTTCAGTATTAATTGTCAGCCTTGTAAATATAAGCCAGACCTATGGTACATATCCTGACCAAGGAAAATAAAATTCTCATCTCATGCAGTAATCTCAACCTGGTTTTTCTGCCTCCGTCCATAATAATATGCATTATATGACTAAATGTCACCTAAAATTAAAGTTTATTAGCAACATAGTACAACAAACTATTACATGATCAAAAACAAGTTAATTTTAGCAAAAAAAAAAAAAGTGTGTTTTGAATGTCTGGGTTCACCAGAAATTTGTGATATTAAAATGGGGTCACGAGCCAAAAAAGGTTGGGAACCACAGAGTAGTCTGTTAGCTACTAGCTCACTCAATACATGGATCAGCCCCATATCCAATGGAGTTTTTAAATAAGCAATTTGTAAACAATTTTCTCTTCTTTTTTTCCTTCAGATCCTGGTGAATTCTGTGAGCTCCAACCGTCCAGCGGTGCTCTATGAAAAGGTGACCGTTAGTGAAGGAGGGAGTCCGTTGTTGAGAGATATGCTGTTCAGCCCTGACCAGCAGCACATCTACACCCTGACTGACAGACAGGTGAGTGCACTGCAGGGGACACTCAGAAGAATCAGTGTAAATGCACAGAAAGCGTCGTTATATTTAAGCTCGATGTGTCAGCCAAATGTCAACATATCACACCACATGGACTCCAATTTCTGAAATACCTACATGTGGTTAACATTAACACATTCAGTATGTGCACTGTAATGATACACAGTATGGAGCGATCATTAGCCTCAATATCCAACATGGCTCACTCAGTTTTGAATTTACCACAGGTGATGGTACTGTGCTAGTAATGCCTTGTTAACACACTTCCCTCCTGTTACATATTATATTTTGGTGCAAGCACAAGCCTTTCACACATACACTCGGGTGTATTACATGCTTACATCATTTTCTCCACAGCAGTCATGTACCAACTGTCCGGAGCAAACCCACCCACGTTAGCCATTAGTTGCTGTATATCTTAACCCTCCTACCCTCTGTACAATCGCAACACAACTCATCCTCCCTAGATGCAATTACACTGTAAAACACATACACACACACACACACACACACATACAAGCTAACTAACCCCCCTTCTACACACATTACCACCATGACTGTTCGCTAATTATCAAGACATTACACGCACGCAGACATACAGATAGTGTTATAGGTCACATGCAGTGTGTGTGTGTGTGTGTGTGTGTGTGTGTGTGTGTCTGTGTATGTACCTGCGGTCATTACCAGCCCCACTGCTGGCAAAGGCTGTGTCTACTTTGATGGTGAGATGAGGGGGAGTGGAAGGCAGGGAAGTAGGGGGAGTAGGAGGGGGAGGGAGAGGGGGAAGAGGAGGCGAAGGAGAGCATGTCGCATCTCTGTCGCTCCCCAGGCCCAGCTGCTCCCCTCGTTTTTCTGTCTCATTAGTGTGGAGAACGAAAAGAAGGAGAGACAGAGGGACGGGGGCGAGAGAGGAAACTGGGGTTGTACACGATGTGAATGTTTCAGTATTTAACAGATCTGAAACGGGCTTTGGTAAAATACTGTCCTGATTAAAAAGGGTGAGATGTGTGTCTGAGGTCTGCTTTGGGGGAGATGTTTGAGGATAGTTAAGTCAACTCTGTAGCCTGCTGTAGAAACCAGATCCTGTTCTGTCATTCTTATTCCAAGTAAAGGGTTGTTAATTAGAGATTTTCTAGTATCAGTGCCAATATGATACCTTTTTTTAAGGGCTACTTTTGAAAGACACTCTCAGTTCATTAGTGCATAATATTTTTACAGCAAGGGTTTCTGTTACTGTGTCCTCAAGGGGAAAAAAAGTTCAATACACGAACAGAAAAAAGTCTTAAATATTCTCCTCTGGTCTAGTTTAATCAACATTTATTCTGCTATTAGGAGACATCACACTGTACAATTAGTGTTCTTTCTACATTGTATTGTTTACTTCTCACAAACATTTGAGAATTATCTGATTAGTTGATTAATCTTTGGGTAATTTACCAATAAATAAAATATAACTATAACCATTAATCTTAGAATGATAATTAGGGATGCACCGATGCTGATACCAGTATTGGGTATCGGTCCGATACTGAGCACGTACTTCTACTCGTAAAAGTGCTCCGATACAAACACATCGATACCACTTTACAGCAGCGTGATGTTCGTAGTTAAGTGCAGCAGGTACATGGCGGAGGAGTAATGTCAGCAGTGTGGAGATTTCTCAAAATAGACTGAAAGTTACGTTAAAGACACAGACGGATATGGACGGAGCATTCTGTCTGTCCTCTGCCTACATTCTGTTCATAATTCTGTCCATTTTCCGGGTGCTCATGCATGCGTACTCAGATGGAGAATTCGGAACAGTACCACCGGGAACCGTGGAGGTAGCGGATCTTTTTAAAGAGCGACTGTGTGACTTAGTGAAAAACTACTGACATTTATGCCAACTACCCTCATCAATATCAACATTAGTATCGACATTGGTATTACCTCCTCTGTCATTGCCATGCTTGTTAATATTGACTTTCTTTGTCTTTGTCTCAAAAAACTTTACTTTTCTTCATGATATTTGGCAAGTAATGTTAATTAAGAGCGGCGACCTCTGGTGGATTGATTGTGAAACGCTCATTCCAACGCATTTAATGTCAGAAGCAGTACTTTGTTACAGTCAGACTAATGACAATAACAATAAAGCACATTTTCAAAAGTAGCTAAGAACTGTAATGGTATTATTAAGTACTCATATCGGTACTTGTACTTGTACTCGGTCGGGAAAAAAGTGGTATCGGTGCATCCCTAATAATAACAGCAAAATTTTCCCTACAAATGCCATGAATAAATTGGTCTTATAAGGTTTACACTATATTACTATATTCACTTATTTCAATAGTGTTGGGCATGATTTACTCCAATGTCAAGTACTAATGCACTTGAAATGTATCTGTCAGGATACTTAAACTATCTTTAGTGAATGTACATGTGCAGTATATGATCACTTCCCACTATGTTACAATGAGGTGTTATAAAACTAGCCATTAGTTTCTGTCTAATGAGTGTTGGTTGAGTTCTTGCGACCGACCATTTCAGTTTTACAAAGTATACAGGTTGATTATAGTATTCAAAGAATTCCTCCACATTTGATGATTGTGTTTGAGTCATACTTGGAGTAATGGATGTGATCGACTATGTGAATGTGTCTTTTAAATGCTATAAGCTACAGTATAGACGTAAACTGAAGCGATGTGAATTGGAGTGGACATAGGTAAATGCAGCTAATGTTTATAAAAGTCTGACTCGGTGACCTACTCCACTTAATCTTGGCAGCTGGAGCAGCTAAGGGCATGAGGGACACACATACACACACTTTACTCAAAGAAACAAGAACATACGCTCAGACTCACACACTTGTACGCTCCATGTGCACACACACTCATACAACATTTACACTAGAGGACATTCTGTCTCCAACCCGCCTCCCATTGTGCCCTTTTCTTCCACCACCCCCCCCACCACTACCACCTCATGTTCACATACATTTAAACCGACCCGCACACACACCTTCATCTCGCTGTGTTTGATCCCCATTAATGGTTAGCAGGCTTGGGTTAAGCAGAATGGGGGGCTGGGGTTGTCAGCCCTCCTAGCTAAAACCCCTCTCTGGCTCTAATGACTAGAGGGGGCAATTCCCTTCTCTCACCCTCCGTCCCACCCCCATCTTTATCCTCTGCCCTCCATCTATCCCGCCATGCCCCCCATTCCTGCTTTTTTAAATCCACATCTCGGCTGCCACACACAGACACACACTCATGTTTCCATCTAAGCCCAAATTGAGTCCTCCCCTCTCTGCAGCCTTCAACTGATCCCATTCCCATGTTTTTAATGATCCCTTACTATTGCTGCACCCCCCCCACCACACACACACACACACACACACACACACACATACACACATACACACATATAACATCCCCTTCTCCCCCAATCACCAGCCTCTCCCTTGTTGTTTTGCTCATTCTTTGAGACTCAGAGGTAAAAACTGAACAACTAAAAGCAGAATGGACAGATGAAGTCAAGCTGGAAGAATGGAGGGATGGTAGTTTTAGGAGTGGAAAAAAAAAAACAGAAAGGAAGGAAGGAAGGCAGCTGTGTTTCTTTCTCTTATTTTCTCTAGAAATAGACACACAGAGCTCTACTCTCATCCAGAACGTAGATATGTGTGTGTGAAGCTGGTTGCCTGCGGGGGTTCCTCAGACAAGCCGAACACATTAAGGTGTCACTGGACATATCCACTGATGCGTAGCCCCCAACAGCCCCACCCGCACCCCCCATATTCCTCCCTCCCTCCCTTCTCTCTCTCTTTCCCACACACACATACAAATGAAGGCCAGGCGTTGAGTCAGAGTTAGGGGGTGAGGCCCAGTGATTTATGACTCGCACTGTTCCAGCTAAATTCATCACTGTCATTATTATCAATGGAGGATATGACAGCAGGGGGGGCAGCCTGCTGTGTGTGTATGTTTAAATGTGTGCGTTTGATGAGACAGTAAGTTATTGTAGGAAAGTTAAATCTGCTTATTTTTGGACTGGGATAAGCATTTGCGCTGTTTGTTTTTGACAGGTTTTAAATATTATAAATATCCGATTAAGCTTAACAAGCACAAATACACATCCTCAAATAAGCGTTATTATTGGCAGAAATGGGGAAATCTTTGTTTTCACACATCAGCAACTTTTGTTAACTAAAGTTTTGGGTTGGAGTTGTGAAACACTGCTAAAGAACAATGTCACCCTGCGACTCGGTACAAACTTTTTTGAAGTACCTCTCTTCAGTGGAGGGGGGAAAAAATGTCGCCCTGGGAAATCATCTCATGGTGTCTTGGCTCAGTGAAGACTTTCCATCATCAAATCACTTCGTCTTCAGTTTTATAGCCAAAAAGGTGGAAAGTTCTGACTGAATTTGATGTCACAGCTGCCATCCCCATTGTCTTTGTACATGTACTCAGCCTTGGTGTCACTAGAGTACTTGCACTACTCATGCCTTTGATAGCAGCCATGCATATGATGGCAGTGTAGTGCGTGGCACTGGCTAATTGCTGAAAGCCTGAATATTCATCTCCTTGTTGTGGGAGGGAGAGGAATGTGTTTGGAGTGAGAGGGAGCGTCCTGGAAACAGACGAAAAGGACTTGAAGGACTTGATATAGTAGATGGAAATGTTTTATGTGTATGCATGAGGCAACCTTTGTTCAAGTGTCAAGGATGCTACGACGAGTATAATACGGTGTGTGTCGCATATTTCTGCAAGCACATAAAAGACTCAATGTCTCAATTGCATTTTGTACCAGTGATGATGTTTCATATTCTCATTCATTGATTTAACCATATCAACGGGCCTTTGTAGGATTCATGCACATCCACTCAGTATTCACATATATTTGTGTGTGTGCGCGTGTGTGTGTGTGTGTGTGTGTGTGTGTGTGTGTGTGTGGGCTAACACTATTCTCTGAGTTTCCATTTAGCATCTGAAAAAGACTTCCCCCTCCACACTGCACCAGGACTCTCATCCCTCCAAGGAATCTGTATTCATACCATGCACGTGCACGCACACACACATCCACCCACAAAGTCCTAGTGCCATTAACAAGCTGCTGGTGTGAGTTCCTACAAAAGCTGACAATAGCCTGTATTGTGCGATTGGCGAACTCAACAAGGCTTCATCGAGTAATATCTTTCCCATAGGGTTCAGTTAGACATCATCCCTCTGTGTTTGGGTGTGTGTTTGTGTGTCTGTCGATCTGTTTACATTCACATATTACTGGTTCGCTGCCAATCTTGTTAGCAAACACATTAGCACAGACTGACATCAACACACATAATAAGCAGCTGGTTGTATCAATCAAGACTGACATTTAGTGAACTAGATACAGCTAATCAGTCACTTCTAAGTAGCTCAAATATTAATTTTCCACAATTTATCAAATTCTGGCCGACTGATGGAGGCCTGAAGCTAACAAGCGTGTAATGCAGCGGGTTGACATCAGCCACTGTTTGCTGACACTTTATCATTCTGATTGTAAAGATAGCAACAGTCATTTTTTTCTTTTTTATCAAATGCTTGAATAGATTTAGAGGATGAATGTTTCCCCACTTAATTTTATGTTTATTTTCATCAGTTTTGTTTATGAAATGAACCCGGTAAGCACCCAGCACTTTCATTTAGATTCATGAGTACAAGTCTAGCGTCGTCTTTTCCACTCGTTGACTCGACAGTATGAGCCTTGAGTGTGTCCCGTATCACACGCACTCACTGTGCATGCGCATCAGCCATGCATACACTCACACATACACACCATTTTAAGCAAGGAAGTGGTCATTGTTATGTAAATGTTAATAGACCTGGTGCAGTCAGGCAAAGACGGGAGTACAGTGACGAGAAGGGAGGGTTGACACCAGGAGTGCAGCCATGTAGGTATATGGCATTCAATTACAAGAGTTCAAACCATTATAGCACCTTCGTCTCACATTAATGCGGAGGGTTTTGTCAGATGAAATTTGTCACTGGATCCAGGGTTATTGTGGTTAATGGGAAAGTAAAACTAAAGCTAGCAGCAAAAAAAAAAAAAGTGTTAGCTGAAATAAAAATAAAAACAAAATAAATGCTAAGACAAAAATTTAATTTAAAAAAAGTATTTAATTGAAAATTGAAATAAAACTCACAAAACTAACTTAAACTAAAGTAAAAAACTAAAATTGAAAGACTACAGAAAACTTATCATTGATGAAAAATTCTGACCAAACTACACTATTAGTGGATCTTATTTGTCAGAGCAACACAATTTTGCTTTGGTTTAGCTTGTCTCAATTAGCAATATCTTTACAAGAACAATTGAAAAGCAATTAAAAGTCAGTATTTCTTTTGTTTGAGGCAATGAATTATATGGTTGTTAATATTCATGCATTCATTTTTGTTACTTTTTCAAAATAAACTATAAATAATCTCAAAATACCTGAAATATATGAAAAAAAACATTAATTTTGGGGTTTTAATTGTCTCGTTTTTTCTAACATGATGAAAAAATGAAACGGTGTCCATGTCTCGTATCACAAACCTCACTTCTATTCTTAATTGTATTTCCTGTCATTTCTCCGCCTCCCTTCTTTCCTGTCATAATCAATCTATCTTGTGGTTATTCCCATCTTTTTTTTTTTTCTTTTTTTAAATGTGTATTCTTGATTGAGTGAGTGTGTATGCGCCCCATTAGAAAAAGTGTGCTCAGACACTTGTCTTGCCACTGATGCTATCAGTCCTAATGGAAGTCTAGCTGTCACTAGATAGCTCCGTCTTTCTCTCATCTTTCTCTGTTTTACTCCACTGTCTTTTCCCAAAGGATGGCGTGATAGAGCAGACTGATAGGGTTAGAAAAGAGGGCGAGATGGATAGGGAGGTTAATGGTTTCTCTCTCCTTCCATCTCCCCCTCCTCCCCTTTTCTTCTCAGTCACTATCAATCGGGCATACAATCGGTCCTCCTGTTGCTTGACAGTGATTGGGATGGAAAGATGTGGCTCGGACTGATTGTCATGGAATGAGGCCAATCAAAAGCTGGCATTGCCCACAGAGTCGATCCCAGTAGCACATCACTGTTTTCAGTCTCGTGCGTTAACCACAAGGCACAGTGAGGAGAACAATGAAGTGTCGCTCATGCATGACAGCACAGGGAATTGTTTTGAATTTGAGTCAAATTTCTTTTCATATTCATGCACAGCAGGCCTCGTCAGACCCACTTATGAAGTATTAAATGAGAAAAAGCAAAATGAAAAATCAGAATACCAAATTTCCTTGCAGTGTAGTGTCAGAAATTACAAAGGGAAACCATGCAATACTCATAGATACAGTTGGAAAAAACATTAATGTGTGATAAACAGGCCTGCAAATAATAAATGCTTTAATTATTCAATAATCCGTCAATATTTATCTCATCACACAAATATAAAAATGGGGCAAAAAAAAAACCTGTGAGTGCTCATATTTGGGAAGCGGAGATGGAAATTATTTTGGAGATATATTGACAGATTAGTTAAAGATAAAAGGGGCAGCCCAGCAATCTGACTCATGAAAATTAGATAACTAGGACTCTTATTTATAGTGAAAACACTAATGTTGTATCTACAGTAGCTCCAGAGATGTCTTGTTAAAATCCAGCAAATAACTTCTAATAATTTCATTTGGATTATGGCCACAATTTATAGATTCATTTTCATTTATGTATTTGTACTGCCCATCCAAAAAAAAAGTCCACCTCTGGATTTAATTAAGGAAACAGTTAAGAGCCTTCCATTGGATAAATGCAGCACTGATTAATATGTTTCTGCAGCTACAACCATCAGTTTGTTCAAAAGCATAAAGATTGGACTGTTTCAATGGAAAAAGGTCATGTGGTCTGATGACTCCAGATTGAACTTGTTCCAAGTGAAGAGAAGTGGATGAAGCGATTACCCATCATGCTTAGGACCTACAGTACAAGCCCGTGGAGGCAGTGTTATGATCTGGGGTTGCTTCAGTTCATGAGGTCACCTAAGAACACAAATATACTGAATAAAGTGCAAGTGATGGCAGCGCGCAACAGTGCAGCAGCTTCTCAGCTGCCGGCTGTACCGGCTGAGTAAAGTTTAGTTCTTTGGACCTGCTTCATTATTTATTATTAGGTTTTACTGTTATTATTTTTCTATAGGACTAATTTTTATAGGAATTTTCATGATGCACATTGCTCGATACTGACTTCGTTTCATGTATATACATGTAATGATAATAAATTGAACCTTGATCATATCATTATTACCCCGCCTCCTGAAGGGGAGTCAAGGGTATTGTTTTTGGTTCGGTTTGTTTGTTTGTTTATTAACACTCTAACAGCAAAACTATTGGCTGAATTCATACCAAATTGAGTTTAGAGATTGCCAGTGGTTCAGAATGGATGTGATTACATTTTTGGAAAAGTAGGTCAAAGTTCCAATTTTTTATGGATTTTTTTTTTATCTTTTTTTTTCTCTGATTTGCTTATAATGGGCGAAATTTCAAATGTCTATAAAAACATCAATTTTGTTTCAATTTACTTCAAACTTGGCATATATATAGAGAGAGAGGCAATTGATATGCTGACATCATCACACACATAGACATGATGTGATCAGCTGGATCGTTGCCAAAATAAACAACAATACATGCAAGGGGTTGGGTTTGTTTTGCCTGGCTCCACTTATTACCTCTGCCAGGTGGTATTGTGATCACTTTGCTTTGTGTGTTTGTGTGCGTGTTTGGTTGTTTGTTTGTTTGTGTGTTTGTTTGTTAGCAAGATAACTTAAAAAGTTATGGACGGATTTTCACGAAATTTGCAGGAAATGTTGATACTGGCACAAGGAAGAAATTATTAAATTTTGGTGGTGATCGGGGGGGAGATCTGTCTTGGCAGAGGTCTGCGCTCTCCGAGTGCTTTTTTTGTTATATATAATATTAAACATCTCTGGACAATCCTGTTCAATAATTGTCTCTCGCCTGTTCAGCTTTATATTTCTCTTGCATGACTTGTCAATGAAGCAACCAAATATTTCAGTGCGGTTTCCACATGCCTGTAGATCGTGTTTGGCATAGTTATGTTAGAGTCTGTGTATTTGCATAGGCCTCAGCTCTGTTGCTTGCATTTTAGTTTTGTATTATTAAAACCCATTTGAAACTTATGGGGAAGAATCCTAAATGACAGTGTACATATTAGCACAACGGCTATCAAGCAGATTGTTTATACAGCTCAGTTTGTGTGCCAGTTTTCCACAATAACTATCCATCCATAAACCTACCAGGCACAACTTCCACATGGTACCACCAGTGCGAGCAAATAAAAGAAAATCAGCATTTGTCCTCTTTTTCTTCTTTCTCTCCTCTGCTGCTCTTCGTCGCTGTGTATGGTAGTGGGTCGCTTGGCAGTGCTAATGGAAATGCCAGCTGTGTGGCTCCTCACTCCTCACCAAGTCCATTTACTAAAGTGACAGAGTCATTTACCAGGCAGCCGGCCTCTCCCATCCTCACTTAATTAGAAGACCCCTAGGCCTGTCTACCTTAGCCGCTCACATTTACCTCTTTCTCTCTACAGTCTCTCCCTTACAATTCTTTGTTTTGTGCTGTTTTTCAATCTCTGCCTCATCCTTTGTCTCTGTCTCTGTTTTCTTCTTCTCTTCTCTTGGTTTCCATCAGGCTCTTTCTCACACCAGGGACAGGGTTTATGGAGCTTATGGGTACACAACAATGAGGGGGTGTATTGACCTGGAGTTTAAGATTAGTTTTGTTTAGGGAGAGTTAATGGGAATGTCCAAGAGTTGAGGATGGTGATGAAGAGTGATGAGTCTCAATGTCTTTATTTTTCAGACTTTTCATTTACCTTTCCTGTTGTTCCTAACTCACTGTTGATTTAGTTTTGTTCTTACAATTGCTCTCATTGTAGGGTTTTATTCCTTTGCATTTAAAAAAGCTTTTTTTTTTCATTGTTTCCACAGCTGCACTGATGTAGAAGAGTTCAACTTTAACAGTGACACTAGAAATGCTTATAAAACTATGCAAAATCTATGCAGAAATTGTTTAGCACTTTAATTATCATCAGCTAACATTCTATAGAACATGATGATATCCAGGGTGTGATTTGTCAAAAAAAACAGGGGGGGGGGGGGGGGGTTGTTGGGTGGCAGTTATATACATGGGGGTGCGGTCCATAACTAACGTAACTAACGCTGGCCTAAAACGAAAATGAAACTCTACATACTTTCAAAGTCCAACTCCTGGGCTCTATTCCTCTGTTATATAGCAGATCTTACACAAAATTTTCACTTCTAACCTGTATCCACTGGGCACACAAATGCTGGGCCCCATGAATTTATCATGTTTACCCCCCCACCCCCCTTTTCGGTGCCCCAGTGCATGGGGATGTTTGCGAATTCTGAGACTGCCGACAGTTCAGTTCAGCTGAACGTTAGTGCCAGTAATGTAGGATATACGTGTAAGAAAACTCAGTCACAACCTGTCTGTTATTTCAGTTGGTTGGTTGCCCCCCCCCCCCCCAGGAGGAAATTCATTGAGCAGAAGTAGGGATGCAAAAACCAGACCTCCCCCCCCCCCCCCAACAAATCACACCCTGATGATATCTATGAAGTCTTACATTTGGAAGGATTTTAATATCCACTGCTTTCTTTTTCAGAAGTTTACTGAGATTCTGACAAGCTTTAGTTCTGTTTCATTTCAAGGAGCTTCAGCATTAGGTTGAAGGTGAGGGTGTGCCTTTGCTACATATTTATATTTGGCGTCCCAATCTTGGAGAGGAGAATTTGTGTTGTCATCTTTATTCTCCTCGAATTCACTTTACGTCCGCGCGCAACTGACAAATAAATAACTTGTTTGATCTACCTCTTGTTTTCACTGGGATGGAGTATAAACAAGAGATCAAAACTGTATTTCAGTGGTAATACAATTGAGCAGATGAATAATTGAGCCCAGTGCAGTAGAAGGAGGATGAAAAGATAAATTAGAGAGGCGAAAGAGAAAGGAGAGCTCATTGGAAGGGAGATGTGGTAGACAAAACTCAGTATGAGAGAGATAAAGATAGCAAGGGAGGCATGAAGGGCAGTGGGGAGTGAGTTTTGAGAGAGAACAGAAGAGATTACAGCTATTTTTTCCTACTGTCACATATAAAGTCCTAGTTGTCTCAAGCAGAACAGTTTGTGTTGACCACAGTGGCCGGATCTGTCAATAACATCTCTGGAGTGTAACAGCTTTAGTAATTGGGCATCATTCAGTGGATTTCAGATGGCAGCAGATGATTTTCAATGGTACACAAAGACACGCTAGCTACCTTTTCATATCAACTCTCATTTCTCCAACTGTCACCCATCCTCCCTCATTCTTCGTTACCTCTCCTTTCTTTTCTCCAACCAAACTCTACCTCATTCTTGTTTGCCTTGCTTCTTAACTCCGATCAGTCTAAGCCCTGAGCCCCCAGCCACCCATTGATCTGCTAAGCCCCTTACAATCCAATCAATGCACACATGCTAACTTTGGCTTTGATTCGTCCCCCCTTTCCATTTGCCCCCTGAGCAGGTATCTAACTATGTACGAAGTAGCTCAGTTACATGGACACCCTGTTGAGAGCTGTGTATCTTCACTACACCTACGGGTGAGCTGGAAAAGCTACCATCAGCACCTAGCACTCCCATTTCTAATGATCGGTTGTATGCCAGATACCAAAGCCTAGTGTCACAGCGTGGATTACTGAACAGTAATGACAGCCAGGACTGTGGCTGTACTCTAACAATGCCCAATTGTATCTGTCTGTTTCTTAGATATTGATTTTTTTTATTTCTTTTTCTCTGCCAGTCCAGCTTAAACCACCAGAAGATGGAACATGATGGACTGTTATTGAAATAATGCATGGGTGGTTAATATCAGTGTACAGATAGAGGGCGATGTAGGAATGATGGAGGGATGATGACAGGTCATAACCTCTCCTCTTCAGCCTCATCCTCCTCCTCATTCCTAAACTGACCCAGAACACCTGTAAAAAGGAAAATATATTTACAGTGTGTATTGCGTTTCATGATTCTCCCAGAGTTCTTTGCTTCTTAATGATAGTTATTCAAGATTACAGACTAAGGTTTGGATAAAAGGAGAGGAGCAATAAAAGAGCCACAAGTTTATGAGATTTCTGAGAATTTTTCTGGCAATCATGGTACTTTTTTCAGATATATAGTAGTCTATGCTGTTTTCTGAAATGTTTGGAGAGCTGACATCCTACATTTTGACCTTTGGGTGCTTTCCAGTAAAACCAGATTCCTCCTCTGGTGCTCCCTGAGCCGCATGACTAGAGCCATTTGAGGTTAAGTGTAAAACACGAGGGGTTCAGTGGTAGTTGTTAAGGGAGGTACTGATGTTACTAATTTATGATGCACAGTCTGGAGTAGATATCTAAAAATAACCAAAAATAAACTGTGATTTCTTCCTCTTGGCTCCCAGACAATGTAACCCAGAGAAGAGGCTCTCTCCTGGTAGACATTTCCGCTCCACCCCCTCCTTTTTCCTCTACTATAGACTCTGCTTGTGTTTGAATGTTAAAAAAAGAAGCCGAAACAAGTCTGATCCTTTTATGTCTTTAGATTTAACAACCAATGAAAAACTGCGCTGAAAGCTTTACAGGTCTTCTGGGTTTTGGGGGTGACCGTCGCAAAGCCTGTTAGCTGGACGTTTAAAGGCAGGTGATAGCGCTCTGTAAAAACAGATTGGAGAGGAAAGGTGGAAAGTTTATAGCTGAAAGGAGATGTCATGGCACTGCGATGTGGTCTGGGTAGAGGCTTGACAACAGAGGAAGAGAGTGCAAGAAAGGACAATTGAGTTACAGCGGTGGATGCTATTGTAAATAAGGAGATGGCAAGTGAGAGGAGATGGTGGGGTTGGTTTATAAGGTCATTTAAAGGAGTAATGTGGCGCACTGTTGGGAATTGGCTTTCATTAAAAGACCCATTGAGAGAGACAGAAAGAGGGAGATAGCAAGTGGGTGTATGTGTGTGGCTAGGCAGTAACTGTATTTGCGACAGACACACATTTCAGCATCTACATGCAGTTATACAAGTACATTCCTGGCTCCAGTAAAGCATTTTATATCCCCACTGGGAAAAACAACAATCATAGCCCCCAACCACATCAACAGCTTTGTGCCACTCCTACTGAAAGAGCCTTCAGTGCTTTGACTACTACTACAGGGACAAATGTGAACAATAGGTCATATCTATCATTACATGGAGCAGTAATAAGGTTATGTTAGCCAGGACCCATAGTGTAAGTATGATTTATGTGGCCCATTGTCCTTAATCACAGTCATAATGATTTATTATGAAGTGAAGGAGAATTGGTTGGCTTCTGTGATGTAATGAGGAACAGGCCATTCTCGCTGCCTCTCGTCATATTGTCCTTTTTTTATTATTACAAACTGAGGTGTCCTATCACATATCTTCAACCAAAGCCATTTTTTTTCCCCCTGATCTATCTATCCATCCATCCAGTCATGCGTCCATCCATTATCTGTTTATTCATTCACGCTCATTTCCAGCTTCTGTCATCCCTTTATTTTCCAAGACACACCAATCACTGGATCCATCCTCCTTTGAGCTCTCCTTTCACATGAAAACTAGACTCATACTCGCTCTGACAATGACACATAGCAGCCGTCTGCCACCATATCCCATCTACTCAGCACAATGTCCTCGCTGCTTCTCCTTATGTGCATCGTCCATTACACCTCTCTCTCTCTCTGTCTCTCTCTCTCGCTCTCTCTCTCTCTCTCTCTCTCTCTCTCTCTCTCTCTCTCTCTCTCTCTCTCTCTTCATCCATCCAGACATCCAGCACTTCCAGTAGACGACCTCCTCCCTCTTTTCCCATCTTTCCACTACCATTGCTTGTTTGCATCATTTCATTTGTCTTACTTCCTTCTGGGCATCTGGCCAGCCAGAAAATACTGTACTATGGTTTGTAATGACTTCAGATCAGGGAAGTAACACTTTGTTTTTATCTACAGAATATACAAGTTGATCAATAATGAGTTTTTTTCAAGCCAATATATTGACAATATTGCATGTAAGTACCTAAATAATAAATCTGGATCACCCAACATCATAATTGGAAATAAACCAATAAATCAGTAATTAATTATTCTAGTTGAGAAGCCTAATATTAGACAACAGCCACTCTCTGAGCCAACTTCTGCTCACACAGATAGTTTATAAAATGTCTATTGGCACCTGTAATGGTGTGAACCATGGGAAATGAGGTATTTGTAAAGTGGATGAATCTGGAGTGAAGAAAAATGGACAGTATTTCAAGTGGGGAAAATATAAAGCGGGGACAGTAAAGGAAAATGAAAGGGGATTAGTAGTATATACTGTCAAGTGGTTTTGTCTGTCTGCCATTTGACTGCGCAATATTATTCCATCAAAAAGCCCCCAAGCCAGTCTGATACAAGACATTTCAGAGCATAAATGAGTTCCATCATGTCATATCTATCTCATATCTGTGTTGTACTTAAAGCTCACAGAGGAATCATGGCCCCAGTTTAATATTTCATGGCTGCGTTCCTTTGTCCGCCTGGTTTCCGTCCTCTAGCTAACCGACTTTATCTCTTACCTCAGGCCCATTTTTCTACCATATGTTTTCTTTTCTCTTATCCCTCCATACATCTCTCTGTCCCCCCACCTCACCCATAGCTCATAAAGAAGTCTGCCCCCACTGGGCCCGACACCACTTTATTCCCCACATACCACTTGAATAGGGTTCTCATGGTTAAATGTGTGTGTGTGTGTGTGTGTGTGTGTGTGTGTGTGCGTGCGTGCGTGTGTGTCCACGCTGTAATAGTGTTACCCAAGGGTGAGGTTGTTAAATGCTGTTACTTACTGATCAGCTGGCTCACTCTCTGCTACATGATTTAAAACTAGCCTGCAGTGGCAACTTGATACATGCACACTCGCACAACCACACACACTCACACATTGTGAAACAAGCGATCAAGCGACTCATCAACTTGGGGCTCGTTGGTGAAGAAAAGTTGAATGCGGCGCTGACACTTCAAACATATGTGCGCTGAAACACAGATGCCTACTTTGCTGCACACTAACAATGTGCACAACTGCAAACAATCTGTCTGTCACACACTTAATCTCTTGTGAATATCTCAAAATACACACACAATTTCACCTCACTGGGGTCAAACTTGTCAGCACCTTTATCTAGAGTTGAGGGCTAACGTGAACGCTTGATCTTGTTTCTTAGGCAACATCTGCAGCCTATCAACAGATTCGTACCTCCGCTGTAGCTGCGAATGTTTCACACACACACACACTCACACACTGGGCTCTGTCCTTCTGTTCCTCTGCCTCCCATTGGTTTTTGAGGTCACCTGTCAATCACTGCGCTGTTGTCACGGCCACCTGTCAGGTGTCCCAGCATGCACTGCAAGGCCTCTCCTGTACACGCTTCACTGGAGGCTGTCACACACCGCTGGACTGGAATCACTCACCAGAACACACACATGCAAGAATACACACAGCATTCACAGACTTGTTCTTTTCTGCCCTTTGGGAATATACCCACACACAATAAACACACTCTCATACAGACACACACATAAACACACGGGGTGACTGGTTGCTGAAAACAAGTTTGAAATTGAATTAGTCTGACAAACTGTCAAATGCTCATCTCCACCCAGCTGAACATACAGCTCATTTTACAAGTTTGATTACAACGATGATAGTAATTATTTCTTCATCACCTCCTTGCTCTTTCTCCCTCTCTCTCTCTCTCTCTCTCTCGCTCTCTCTCTCTCTCTCTCTTTCTCTCTCGCTTTCTCTGCATTTCCATCTCTCTCTCTCTCTTTAGGTGGTGAGAGTTCCAGTGGAGAGCTGTGAGCAGTACACCACTTGTGGGGAGTGTTTGGGCTCCAGAGACCCTCACTGTGGATGGTGTGTCCTCCACAATGTGTAAGTAGC
Source organism: Sphaeramia orbicularis (assembly GCF_902148855.1). NCBI lineage: Eukaryota > Metazoa > Chordata > Actinopteri > Kurtiformes > Apogonidae > Sphaeramia > Sphaeramia orbicularis. The sequence goes on along the minus strand of NC_043961.1, from coordinate 24,452,098 downwards.
ACACATGAACACGGTCGTTTTACACAGGCCTTGGAGCAGTTTACAGCAGGTACAATGTTCAGCTTAGAGTCTGAAATTAACATCAAGCCAAGCTGTGAATGCAAGTAAATTTTCCATCTGGCATTTAGAAGTTTTACACCAAAATATTCCAAAACTAGTCGAGTTTGTACTGATTTGGCTCGGTTTAATTTACGGGCTCCCTGCTTTCTTCCTCTGCTGTCTGTGTCGGAGTTTGACACTTTTGTGTTCTGGTTCAAGCAAGTTTTTATTTGAATTGATGAATAAAATGGGGGAAAAAGACTCAAACATCTGTTGCTGAAGGATTGGATGCTTAACATTTAAACCATTTGCAAACAGCAAAAAAATATTCTGATTCAGTGCTGTGAGAAATGTTAACACACATATTATGAGATCTTTGGCTACACCCACACAGCAGGTCTTAATGCACAATTCAGATTTTTTTGGTGAAATCCGATTTTTTTGTGTGCTTGTTTATATTACACATAAAATGAGACTTCTATCAGTTTTGAGTATGAACTGAATGCGACCCTGTAGTGACCCACATTGGGCAAAAGACTTCCTGACGTAATACGTGATGATGCAGGCACGCACTGTGTTTACGGAAGTAAGTATTTTTTTTCGCACCGCTCCTCCTCCCAGGATGCAGAATCGCATTTCAATGAGGCCGGATAAATGTGACCTGGCCGTTCAGACTGAAGTTGCATTGCAAAATATCAGATACAAATCGGATTTAGGACCACTTATGAAAGTGGTCTGGGTGGGAGTTGAAAAAATTGGATTTGTGCTGTTTGAACTGCCTTTAACAGATCGGATACAGGTCACATTTGGGCAAAAAAATCGGATTTGGGCCACATTTGCCTGCAGCCTGAACGTAGCCTTTATTTAGCATTCATGTAAGCATTTACGGTCTATTACCTGTTCTGTTATCAGAATGATTTTATTTGGGTTGAAGAAATATGGGCATTGACGCTATGTGACACACAAAGACAATTTACTGTTTTTTTGGGTAAAAATATGTTTGGTTGGTGGATTGTTTTCAACCAGTCTCCTTGGCTGATGACTCAGAAAGTTATATCTAGACACTGGTGCAGGTGTTATGTTTTTGTGTTACGAAACCATAGACTCTTCACCTTTTTGTTGTTACAGTCATGGTTTCACATTAGTTGTCTGTTGTCGGACTGTTCTTTAAAACTTTTAAAAGCAGGATAGTACACGTTTAATCCAAATGTATCATGCTTAAACTAGTGCCATAAGATGAAAGAAGTCTGACTGGTAGAGTTCATTAAAAACAGTTTTACAACATCTTGTAATAACCTAAGTCAAATGCCTCTAGCACATATCAATTAGTCACGTAATATGACTAACTGAAATGTAATTTCCAGAACTGACAACAAACGCGTGTCAACCAGTAGAACCAGTTAAGAACTCACACATCCTGGCAGTCTGTCATTAACAGTCCTATTTACAGTTTCCTTTTGGATAATCTTTTTGCTTCGTGTGTTCTTTTTTGATACTTCGTTGATTTGGTTATATGGCAACTAAATCTGAAGGACACCAGCAGCATCCGTGTAACGTCTCCATTTTCTACCGTAACGGTTTGTTTGCACACAGGAGGCCGATGACAGTTACATGTTACTGAAAGATGGCAGGATGTTCAACCAATTTTGGAACACCTCCAGCATTTGGCATAATTCCATCTCTCTGTGCATTAATTAAACATATAACCGACCTGTCTATCCTCCAGGCACACACACACACACACACACACACCACCTGGGTTTCTCCATTTCATCAGATGCACCAGTGATAACCTTTCATTTGGGTACATTTCGAGTGTCTTTAACATGTCTTGCTCATTTCCTACCCGAATCTTTTGCCAAATCTAACTGAAGCCCTTGCAGACAAAATGGGCGAGCATTAATAGGAAAATTATTTATAAGCCTTGGTTCAGCCCTCTGGTGCTTTTAGCCATATCTTATTAAGAGCCGTAGCAGTTTCAATCAGCAGTGTAATTGAAGGGGAAGACTCACGCGCATATGCAGGTGTTTCGAGAAGCAGCACTTCTTCTTTCACACAAATAAACACAGTCACACACCAGAGAACCAGTAGAAGGAAAAGAGGTTCATAATGAGAAAACGCGCCTCTTACCTTTGTGCATCTCTACTCATGCCTGTACAGTGTGTATACGTTAGTGACTCTCACGGGAGGGTTTTTGGCGACAGCTTTTTCTTGCTGAGCGCGAGTGAAGGCTAACTAAATGAGGGGCTGGGGGCTGCACGCCGAGGAGGCAGTTAGTATTTTTTTCTGACTCTCGCTTATTGTTAAAGGCCTCACAGAGCTCTGCGTCAGCACTTTCCTCTCACCACTGGGACCAGTTGTTGTTAGCGCGAAGGTGAAGTGATAGCTAATGCATTATGAATAGCTAATAGTAAAACCTCTACGATACGGGGCTGTATGCTGATTTTTAGCGCGATCAGTTGGCTCGTAATAAGCAGGGGAAAATGCTGACCCCATTGATATGCGGCTGGTAGGAATTGTATCATTTTTACGGTTCAGGAAAACTTTAATGATTGCCTGTATATCTCCCGAGAAGTTTGAATTGGGTGGGGCTGTAAACTGAAAATATGAGAGGGACTGGATGTTCATATAGCTTAGCAGTTCTTGCATAAATGTCAGGGCCAATAAGGTAATGATGTAAAGGCCTACTGTAATGGCCAGAGAAAGCTATTAGCCCATTTGTCTTCTATTATTGCCCCCATTTTCTGGTGACGGTGATGGCTCTGCATGTTTGTCATCTTAATATGATTGTCATATTAGTTTAACAGTTGCTCACATCCTCTGTATCTTCTCTCTTCCTGTCACCTCTCGTCTCACTCATCTTTCCTCCTTTTTCTCCTTCACTCCTCCTCTTCTCCACGTCTTCTCTTTCTCCACTTGTGCTGCTCTTCAGTTGTTCTCGTAAGGACCGCTGTGACCGAGCAGGAGAGCCCCAGAGGTTTGCATCTGACCAAAGGCAGTGTGTGGAGCTCACTGTTCAGCCGAGGAACATCTCTGTCACCATGTCTGAAGTCCAGGTACGTTTTATGTCTCTGCATACTACTGCAGTGGAGATACTATTTCTTTACCTTTAAAGGGGTCATATTTTGCTAAACCCACTTTTATTAATCTTTGGTACATTTATTTGTGTATTTGGACCCTAATAGTTCAAGAAGTTTGAATTTGAACCCTCTAGGTGCTGCAAAACTATCTTTATATTCATTTTGGCAAAAATCGAGTGGATTTCTACAACCTGCTTCAATTTCCGGTTTATTTGTTACGTCTATAACTAGTTACGTCATGACATTTGCACATATAAGTTCAAGACTTCCCGCAAACATTTCCCCGACATTTCTCTTCTCCATTTGGATTTAAAGGGCCAGCACTCAAAACGACCTTTCTGGTGTCATTACTCACAAACAGGGTTGAAGTTGGACCTGTGGAGATGAATTAATGAAGAATTCAAACCCAAGCATAGCATTTACAGTTTATGTAGACCACAGGGAAATGTTTTAAAATGCATAATTCCATTTAAAAAAGCAAAATATCACTCCTTTAAAGCAAAAACCACAAACAGCTAAGGAAGCAATACAACTGCAGGTTATGAAATCTATTTAATTCTAATTTCTTTTAAGTGACTTTAGGCCTGTTTAAGTTTAGACTTGTTCCAGTGAGTGTGCAGGAGTCTGAGTCAAAGAAGAAGCTGTTTTTTTTTAATGGCCAAGGGCCACAGGAGCTCTGAGCCTACATGAAATTTAAAATTCACTTTTAGGCAACTTTTTTCTTCTTCTTCTTTTTTTTTCTGGGGACCTACTTTAAAAAAAAAAAAAAAAAAAAAAAAAACGGCAACTCATTGTGACCCAATTCACACAAGAACTTATCATGAAATCATAAAAGCCAATTTGTGCTTAAATGAATGTTTCTGGCTATTTTTACGACCATTCTCACATTGTATTTCCATAGTTTGGATAGGCTCATGGTGCATTTGATAAATTACATCTTCTGTATGTATGTGTTGTCAGTATATTCTACATATTTTTCATACCAAAATGAGCCTAAATAAAGGCATTTGAATGGAGGTAACACGCCATCCTTCAATAAAACAATATGCCCTTTTTTAACACTATATATATAAGTCGTAGCTTTTCCGCAGTTCTAAATCTTATACTTCTTATGGAAGTAAGTCAACAAGTTTATTTAGTGACCTAAATAAAAATCTCCTGTGACCCACCTGTGGCCCAATCTCTGGGAATAGATTACTTTAAGTGTCTCCAGCAGCCAGACCAAAAACACTGCAGCAAACCACAGGAGACAAATAGTGCACTACTTACCACAGTCACTATTTATGAGTACAATGGGCTTATACATTTAGAGTTGGAGGCGTGACACATAACCATGTTCATTTTATGTAGCTTTGATTAAGAATGAGCTCCTTTTTTCCTCTTTCCATCTATATCCTGCAGCTTTATTAACATGCAGTGTATGCATGGGAGCTCTCATTCTGTCAGCAGCTCATCAGTGTAACCACATAGGTTTGACTGATTACAGTTTGCCTCACTTTCCCTCCGCACATTAACACGTACATATTAACCTTGCTGATGTGCATGCACACCTACACACAAATCCTCACCCTTCTCTATTCCTTCTGCTGTCATTTATACACATACCCGAGCTTCACTCACACTCCCCGCCCCCCCCCAGCACCCATTAACCCTCATGTCATATCTTCTAACAATCCATGTACACCATGTCCTTCCATTGATCTTGCACTGATTGTCCCTCTCTCTCTCACTCATTCTCTGTGTCTCTCTTTCTTTGTGCCTCTCTAGCTGGTCCTTCAGGCTCGTAACGTACCCGATCTGTCAGCGGGAGTCAACTGCTCCTTTGAGGACTATGTCGAGACTGAGGGGCGAATCCAGGGTGGACACATATTCTGCCTGTCTCCATCTGTCCGGGACGTCATCCCAATCACAAGGAACAAAGGTCGGGACAGGAAGGGCGAAGGGTGGTGAAGTCATCGGGTAGTGAGGTCATTACGTGGCAGGCAGGGTACAGACACAGAGAGTTTTAGTGACATAATAAGTTTAGTAATAAACTCTTCATAAATTACTTTTTTCCCACTTGAAACATTTTGGCTGATTTTACTTTATATAATGATATTTCTCCTACTTTCCAAGTGATCTGCCTCTCTTTTGTGCTACATACTCTATCTATAGCATGCATTATACTCACCTACATGGTCTGACGTGGCTTCTCTTGAGGGATTTTATTGTAGGTTAGAACAGGTATAGGCTTGAACAGTGACCAGAAAAAGAACACTAATGTTACATGAAGATTAAGCTCAGTCTGCGCTTATATTCACCATATCCTGTCACTACCAATAATGCATGCCTTTTCCCATTCAAAGCCCTAAATATGAGTCTGCATTTATCCTCCAGAAATAGAACAGTTTTTGAATTCCCATTATCATGCATTATGCACTGTTGTCAGCTTCGTTTTTATTTGTTTTTGTGTCTAAACGACATTGGTTACTCTCCTAACTTCTTTTCAAACGATTGACTTCAGTACGGTATATATATATATATATATATATATATATATATATATATATATATATATATATATATATATATATATACACACACACACACAAGATTATGCACCTGTTTCAAGTTCAAATCTGTCACACCACAAAGACAATAAAACTTGTTTGGTATCTCTTTTCAAAGCAAAAAAGACATTTCAGATAGTGTGCTCCAAGTTTTCTCAAAGCGACATCTCAGTAGTTCTGAGGTACTGAGCCTATTATGCACCATTATGAATACTCATCAGCTCTGGCATCTAAACACTGATTGGTGCTGCTATTTTTAATGCCACCCTACTGTGGGTGTGACATGAGTGGAGTGTTGCTAAGCTACAGTGTTTCTTTGTGTCTATCTGTTGAGGTCATGCAAATAGTATTCACATTTAAAGTGCCATGTATAAATTTAAAAAAATGGCTTCATTTCATTTACACCCAATATGTCCAGTGCATTCTGTTGAAAAAGGAGAAATCAGTGTTTTTTTTCTCCAAAACAATACTAATTCTTTATATAATTACCATCGTGTCTGTTTGATCCAGGTGACAAGCGGGTGGTGAAGCTTTATCTAAAATCCAAGGAGACGGGCAAAAAGTTTGCCAGCGTTGACTTTGTTTTCTACAACTGCAGCGTCCACCAGTCGTAAGTTACAACTAATACATTTTTCAATGCTATTTGTGACATTCTCTTTTGTTTTTGTTTTATTTAATTCCCACTCTTTTTTTCACTTTTGAGAGATGATCTCTCACTGTCCAGTCTCCAGATTGGCGGTTTCATGTTACCGCCCACTAAAGATACAGTTAGACACTCATGCACATACACCCACCCCCTATTGTCCTTCCACAAGAGGCTAATGTTACAGTTAGAGTGAAAAATCGAATGTGAAGTATATGAGGTACGACTGGGATATGAGATGGTAATTCTAGCCTTATTATCATAACCCACGATACTTCAATGATTAATTCATTACAAACTGGTCTACCATAATCCCTCACAATCACAGGTTCTAACCTCATTTTTACCTCTTCACTTGATGAGGTAAATGTTTTTATTTTTAAATGCATAAAACGACTTGTTATTTATTTGATCCTTATTTAGTCAGGAAACAGAGGGAAATACGCTAGTACTCCAATAGCTTTACTAGAGCAATCTTATGTCTTTCCAACAAGTTCAGCTCCTTCACACTCCAGATGCCCTCTGCTATCTACCCAACTGCCTCCCCTAATCCACCTTCTGCTAAAAACAACCACCCATAGTGCCACACCCCTAAGTCAGACATACCCGAGCCCGATGCACCCTGCTGAGGTAAAAAGAATCCTCCACCTCCTCCCCACTGCCCCCACCCCATCCCTCCCCCTTGTCCATCCATGGCTGATCCAGGAGAGGCTGAAACGTCTGCTGGGGTATTAGCCTCAGGGCAGCAGATGGTTAGGAGGCCCCTGGGGTACCACAGGGCTCCATCCTGGCTTCCCTCTGGATGTTAGATGAATCTCCTTCGAGGATTTGCCAGCAAATACACACGCACATACACATAGACATGCACAGGCACACCTCTCTATGCTCTGTCACTTACAGCTCATTGTAGCTCTGAATGTCTCGGACACCTAATCCGTTACTGTGACCTTTAACCCAGCTCCCCCTGTCTCCCTACCCTCATACACAAAATCCCCTGCCACGACAATGATGATTAGCTCAGCTGGTTAAGGGTGGGGTAGTTTACAATGTCAATTCACGGTTAATTTATCTCCCATAAGGACCCTGCAATGTTTGCTCTAACTCCCAGTGCCTTATTCTGTCAATGGTGCAACTGCATCAGATACAAGTACAAACTGGTTCACGTACAAACATGAAACAGATTAAATAAAAGGTGCAACATACAGTAGACTGATATATTAAAATACTGGATCTCAATTTGGATTGCAACATTTGTCAGCGATTTTCGGGGGGGTTAAGTGTGATAGCATCTAATCAAATTTTTTATTACATTTCTAGGTGCCATAATAAATAATCAGTGTTTTTCCTTTTTCGCTGTGAAAAACACCCTGGGGCTCTATCTAAATGTTACGGTGTTAGAGAAAACCTTGCAAAAGTTAGTGATCTCACAAAACAAAACTATTTGAGAAGAAACACAAACAATGGTGTCGCAAATTTGAAGATATTACCTCAATGAACTCTGATTAAATCCGCTCCCTGAGCTGATCTAATACAACCTTGAAATGATGTAATGGACACATTTAATGAAGTTACAAATACAGCATGTCGCATCTTCGGCGGCTACTCTGATGACGAAAAGAGATGCTGAGATAAGAATCCCATTTGGAGCTGGCACTCCGGCCTGCACACCCACTGTGCCCTGCAGGCTTCAGTGTGTGGCATCTGATGAGATCAGACTGGTAATGTTGTTGGAGTAATGACTTTAGGCCCGCACAGCAACACGCAAGGCCCAGTTTCCAGAATGCTTGGTCATTCTTTACAGAGCTGACTTCCCCTCTAATGGGCTCAGACTCAAAATACTAAAGACGTTCACACAGTGATGGATGTAGATATTCTCAAAACATGCATTTACAAGGAGGAAAAAAATACTAATTTGCTGTCCTACATGGATTCCTGTAAATCTATGTGTGTAGTCTCTTACTGTTCTCTGATATTTTTACTGTATTGGCATGTGTACCAGAGGGAAAGGCCTGAAATAGTTTACCCACATGCACCATCAACTAAGCCCCCCCATCCTAAAAACCACACACCCCTCCTGCTTATTTACTCAACTGATTACGTCGTGGCCCTTGCCTTTTCAAAAATGCCATAAATTTGCATAGTGGTATTAATCTAATTAGAATTCCCACTGTTTCAGTTTAAGGGTTGCCGGGATTGAAATAGAAAATCACCCACGGCCATGATTGCTCCTTAATTAAATATTTCCACACACATTTTCTCATTCCACAGCCCCCCATTTATTAAAGATAGGGTGCATAGTCTGGCAATGAAATGGGGTTTAAAAGTCTGGATGAGGCCATATGAAGTACCTTTTATCACTGTGGTCAATGTGTCTCAGGCACTGACTGGATCATTTGTTGTGTGATTGAGGGTGTTCATAGAGTAATTGGGAGAAAAGTCTACTGAATGTCGTACAGAAAGATCTTTTTTTATGAGGAAGAATGACAATGGCTGGTAAAAATGTAAGATAAAAATAAGAAATGTGTGACTGGAAAGAATTATACAATTCATTTAAAGTACGTAGCCTTCCCTGTGCTCTTTCTGACCCAGTGACAGACTTCTAGATTGCAGTCTTTTACTGTAAACTCAACACAGACATGCATTAATGAAATTATGTCCATGAATACCAGACCCTCGGTGTTTTACAGATTTCAAAAGGATCCCATAATGATAGGATAGACTGTCCTAGAGGACCATTAAATTATTCACCTCTACTCCTTTGAAATGAATAGTAGCCAATAAATAACTCATTTTGCCAAGTGCAGAAGTGTCAAACGCACCTCGGCAGGAGAGCGGATTGTATTTTGCGCTCCAAACTGACCGAGAAGAGGAGAGGGGAGGAAATCACAACCTATTGTGTCAGGGCTGAAAAAAATACTCCTGCTCCAAAGCTAGCGTAGCTTGATTAGCATCTGAATATGAACGGATTAAATTAGCATCATGAGCGTGGCCATACGGGGAGCGTGTCTGCAGCCACTTAAGCTGCAGAGTGGTTAGGAGCGATGGCGACTGGCAGGAAGGAGTAATAGGGAGGTATCGGGGGGTCTGGGGAGAAAAGAAGGAGCCCACCCCTGGACAACAGACAAAGAATTATTAACATCCCCAAGTGGCCTTGGGTGGGCTTTTCCTTAAAAGGGTTTGTGCCCGTGCTAAAAGAGAGGTTTTGAGATCCTAAGGCAGCTCATGACAGGGGGTCTGGGTTACTTCGAAGAAACCAAAGAGCGAGCTGTAGGGGGTTGTCAAACAGGGCCACCACTGGCCTTAGGTGGCACATATAATGGTACCATCCTCTGTTTCAAAGGGTGTGTGATCATAGAAGTCACAAAGAAAGTTGTTAGTGGTTACCTGCTGATATTTTGCTTGTTATTTCATAGTCACTGGTACACTAACAAGGTTCATTTGACATGAATAAAAGATCAGAGTCAGATTATCATCATTAGTATCAAGGCTCAAGGCTTAGTGACAGATGTGTTGATGGTTGTTAACCGCTAACTTTACATTGTACTGTTCACTGCTTGGTTCTGGTAACCTGCTGTGTTAAGTTGATGTTCTACTGTATTTCGGTGAGCAATGATCTAATGATGGGGCCCCATTTATTTAAAACAGAAAAAAAATGTTCATTCAAGGGAGTGATTATTGCTAAGGTAACAAACACCATCAAGCTACACAATGAGCCCAACTCACCCTTGTGCATCTGTCATGTATCATTGTCATCTGCCCCTTTGTTCACTATCTATTGACACCCCTTTGTTGATTTCAAGCAAAACACTGTACCAAAACTCCGTACATGCTCTTGATGTAGCACTCTTCACTGTATGCTAACCTAACCTAGCATAGCCTAATCGGATTTCCTCCATTTGTTGCAACATTGACGAATCTCCTATTTGCTCCTGTGCGGTATTAAGAGGCCTGTTATTCCCTCAGCCACACATCCCTCATTCTAAATGGACAACTTCTCTCAGCACAATGCTAAATTGGTCAATTAAAGCGGCGGTGGGATTGAATTAAGCTGCAGCCTCTGATCTCGCTCAAAAGGAGGGGTCTGGGCTGGAAACGATCGCTTAAAGTGCGTACCTAACAAACGAGCGGCCCTAATTGATCCAAATGAATCCATGTCAGGGTTTGATGGATTTGTATATGGGCTCCATCTCAAAGCTCGAGAGTTAAAGCCCTCATTTTTCATGTGGATGAGGGGAAGGGTAGCTTTCATTTCGCACAGGGTTAAAACACACTTGAGAGCTTCAGGGAGGTACTCGTTGCATTTCAGTCAGATGCGCGAACTTGCACCTGGCAGATGTGGTTGAATACAAATCAGCCTGCATGTTGAGCATCTCTATCCGCTCTTTTATTGTTATGGATCCAGACTTGATTACCTTGACTGCATTAAATGTAGTATTTCACCGTGTTTCCTATTAACCATATGCTCACAGAAACCATAACTGCTAAACGAGTTACACAAAAGAAAATATCTGAAACTGTATCACAGGTGGAGGACAAAGGCCTTGAGTGCACTGCGTAATGAAGTATTATATTTGTACACCTATAGCAATATTTAATAATGTTGCACCGATAATGTATCTTCTCTTGAAGGCCAACAGAGAACCAATAACAGGAAGTGTTGATAAACTGTTCTCTTGAATCTTTTTTTTTCTTCAGTGCACACAAACACACAGATACACTCATCCTTACTTCCCAACTTCCAACCTAATGTTTCCCCACTCTCCCATGAGACTCCCACACAGAGCCCCGTGGGCTACACCCCCCACACCTCTCTATTTTCTCTCCTCTCTTTCTCCCACGATACCTGGCGTCTCCACCTCTCTCAGGGAAATCCACCTGCTTTTGATCTTTCCCTCTTTTTCCCTCTCTTCTTTCTCCCATCCTTTCCTTTCAGCCTGTCTATCTGCACCTCGCCTCAGCTAAAGCAGGTGAATTTAAAATGGTGGAGCGCTCTTAGCCCCGCGGATGAAAGAGAGCTTTAGACAAAGAACAGGGGGAGAGCTTTTTAAAATGAGACGGCGGGGAATGAAAGGGATAGGTAGAGCGAAAGATGGAGGGTCAGGAAAAAAAAGCTCAGTGCTCAATGGATGGAGAGAAAGATACAGCAGAGGTATAGAAAGAGGGAAAAGAGGTGAAATGTATGCAGAGAGTGGACTGATTGTGAGGGAGATTGGTGAACATATAGAAGGAAGCGATACACAATTACAAGCAAGTGGGCAGTGATGAAAAGGGAAGCGAGGGAGAGAAAAAAGGTAAAGACAGTTTGATTGATAGGCTGGAAGAAAAGGGGATGGAAGAAAAGAGGATTCCAGACAGGGAGGGGAGAAATTTGACGTTGAATGACAGTTATCATGTAGCGTAAGTGTGGGAGTAAAGATATGGAACAATGAATACATTTGCTTCGGTATGTAAATTTCACGTCATAAGTTACTGTTGTGTCCATGCCCCCTAGACAAACTCCAAACAGACGTCAGAATTATTTAGTAAAGTATGAAGTTTAACTGGTCCAGAAGTCATTTTTGGTCTGACACATGTAAATTTTGCAATATTACACCCACCTACTCTGTCCTGTTGTTTGCCTTTGCTGCACTTTGTAAAATGGAGTGATGATTTCAATAAATAATTTAGACAAATGTAATGAAAGCAGGTGACCCCATCGTTGTCTTCTAACATCTCCTATCCTTTTGTTCCAGCTGCCTTTCCTGTGTAAACGGTTCATTTCCATGCCACTGGTGCAAGTATCGCCACATGTGCACCCAGAACGCCAACGACTGCTCTTTCCAGGAGGGACGTGTCAACATTTCTGAGGTAGGACTAAGGATGCTGAATTGTCCATTTTCTTGTGTGTTTTAACAGAAAACTGTAACAGAGCCCAGCTGAACGGGTTGTCTGGAGCTATTAGATCATATGTGGTATTGTATTTCATGATATACTGTAACTGCTTTTTTCCACATATGCTGTGATCACACATTGAAGGTCGGGTCATGTTCTCCCACATGCAAACTCAAATTACAGTCTCAGATAGAGGTGGGCAACCTGGCAATCTTACACCACAATCAGTCTTCAGCATTCTGTCATTTTACTGAATCATAGAGATCATGTCATTTATGCCATCCTACAGATACTTCTAAATGACACATGATAACTTCAAAGATCATTGTATAATTCTGTACTCCATGTTCATTCCAGGGGACATAGATAGCCTCATATGCGGCTGTGCAGATTGGACTAATATCTTTTTTTGTGTTTCTTCCCTAACATAACAAGATGTAAACAATGCAACTTGTGTAGCAGCAGTACGGTGGACCTGGTTAGAAATGCAAAACAGCTGTTGCTGAATGAGCCTTTCAGGAAGTCAATAAAGCATGACCGAGGAAACGAATGCAGGAGAGAGGTGACTGGAGCATCAAATAATAACAGAATATGCACACTGGGGTATCATTTTCAAATGTTCTTTTAAGAAAGAATATTTCAAATTGTTTTGCCGCATTTCCACTATGTGGAATCGGCTCGACTCGACTTGGGTACCAGGTACTATTCCTGGAGACCATTTCCATTACAGGATACTATCGACTTTAGAGTACCTGGATGTTATAGCGATGCGGTGCGTAACTTCTGTGACATCTGCTCAGAGAGTTGCTGATAAACTCCCTCGTTGCGTGTTGCCCCGTCAAGCTCATGCTGAATTTTTTTGTCGGCCACCAAGAACAGAAATGTATGAATCTCCTCGACCGACCACAGTGTAGTTTTGTGGGCTGCCATCATATGGATTAACCTACCGCTATATTTACAGTAAACTTCTGCATCTATTTTTTTTTTTAAATGGCGGGTTGCTGCACATTGATAATGCAATGATGCAGAGACAACTCTCAGACCAATCAGTGGTCTGCAGTGTTTACACGTCATGTTTTAGTATCTTTTTCCCCGTCTTGGAACCTCAAAAGAATAGATACCAGAAAACTAGCACGGGGTACCAGATTCCAGGTCCTTTTACATAATGGAAATGCAAAAAGGCTAAGTCAAGTTGGGTCGAGTCCAGTTGGTACCACGTAGTGGAAACGTGGCATTAGATAATTGTCAATGTTAAATTACCATAAAGGTATTATTCACTAACAAACACAAACCCTTAATAACTCCTGGTTTTAATCATTCAATAACCCTAGGTATTAATCATAACTTTAATACCAAAATGTGATCTGTAGTAGAAACATTATATTGTGTTTTAGTTATGCAAAAACAGAAATTCATTGGCTGTGTTTACTTTGCAAAGTATATTTCAAAATTAAGAGGAAAGATTGCAGTGCAAAGTGTGACCATACACCTTTACCACTAAACCCTCGTGGCTTTTGCCTCAGGTTTCCTCACACATTCTCACTGTTTGTCTGCTTGGTTTTGCATGTGTATAACTGGCTCTTGGTACAGTGACAACAGCTTGTGTACTGTGCAGCAATAATTCTGTCATGGCCCATAAGGCCATAAACAGGCGGGGATGAATGACTGCCTATGGAAATACTGCCTTGTTCTTACATAGCCAAATGCTGCATTAGCATAAAAGCTAATATCAATCGTGCCGAGTGGCGGCTGTAGCAGGCGACATGCAAGGCATAACAAGTGTTTGTCAACTGCTGGAGTGTATACAAGGATATTAGTGATGGACACAGAGCCAGTTTATTTGTTTCTGCTGTGTGTTTTTCCTTTTCTTTCGCTCAAACACACCATGCATATATTAACAGACATGGAAAACTGCATGTCTGCTCAATGGACTTAAGGATGTAAATCCACTGCATCCCAAGTGACTGACAGTCATGCCTGCACTTTATCAGATTGACGGCTCGCATACAAAAACACACATATTTTCAGAGACACTCACACATTTACCATATCTTCCTTATGTTTGTGGTCCGAGTCTCTGTTATCTGTGCGCAGATTAAAGCTCTCTTTGTTGGCTGGCCTGACTCACTGGCCTTTATTAATTGGTCAACCTTTATCCAATTACTTTCCCCTTTATCTCGTCTCCCAACACAAGCTGTGTAGAATCCCCAACACGAGCATGCAACACTGCTGCCTCCCTGTCCGTCCAAAACAACACACGGGCCCAGCCTTCATGCCTCACGGAGCTAACGCTAGAGGATTAGTGCACCCATCTGCAAGACATGGGGAGAGCTCTGGCTAGCACATTCTGAGCTGAGAGAGGCCAGAGGGGCAACGGATGGATAAACAGGAAAGACCTGCAGTGAAGACAGAAAAAAAGAGCAAAGCAGGATGGAGAGTGAGAATAAACATATAATATGAGTATCATTGATTGATGACTGCCAGGAAAAGCAGTGATTATAAAATGGGGCACTGTATGTTTATGGGCAAAATGTAAGTTTATTAGTTGACATGTTTATCAGGGTGCCTGTATGTCTATAAAATATCTTAAATATAATTTGATTAAAAAACAGGCTTTATAACTTATTATATATGAATATGCATGGCTTTAAATGCCACAAATATTTTATTGAATGAATGCATCCATCTTTTAATTTCTTGATATCAAAGTCTTCTGTGTGAAAATCTGCATAGGTGATATTACAAAGCTTTAAATCTACTTCTGAAACAACTATTTATGCTTAACTTTATATGTAATAGGAAAAAACAACATTTATACAATAATGATTTTAGATTTAAGACATTCAGGAGAAAGATTTAAGTTTCCACTGTAGACCCTGATTTATTGAAGCATGTACAGTATGTGGAAGTAAAATACAAACAATACTGACAGAGATATCGCAATATGAAAGATGTAGTCATGTAAAACTACAGTTAGAGTGCAGTATGTTTCGAGGTGGAAGCAAGGTTCCAAAAGAGGATGAGCATGAAGAATGAGAGACAGCATGACAAAAGGAAGGAGACTAATGGATGTAGAGAGACTAAGACGGTGGACGAGCGGGAGAGGCAGCAGGGGGATAGCAGGGGTAGACAGAACGGCTGACAGTGGCATGTGGACACAGAGACCTCTCCTGTCACCTCGTCTGCCCAAGAAACCACCAACCACATGCTCCACTAGAGAATCCATCATCTACACTGTCACGCACAAACACACACACACCACAAACACACAACTCCTATGCTTGTGTCTTTTATGCACAAAAGTGTAAACATTCTGACAGTGACATGCACACATGCACAGTCATTCATCATCCTTCTCTGAGCTGCCATATCCATTAGTTGCGCTCTCAATGCCCCAACACGTCCAGCTATTCCTATAGGGTAGACCTCTCCTTCTTCTCTTCAGGGCCCATCTTTCTTTCTCTGTGGCCCATCTCTCACCACTTTGATGCTCGTTCACCCCATCCTCTTCTCATCCTTCTTATGCTTCACCTTTCTTCCCCTATATGTGGAATATATATCATTAAAGAAAGGTGAAAAAGCAGAGGGATGTGCTTCTTTTTCTTAACACCGTATGGTTTTTTCCGTTTTTTCTGCCGTTGCAGATTGGTTTGGCATGTGTATGTATGTGTGTGTGTGTGTGTGTGTGTGTGTGTGTGTGTGCATACATGTAAGCAGGCAGGCACGCTAACACCCTCAATTTAGATCACAGATGATCCTTTTTTGCTCGGCTCCAGCTTCACCCTGAATACAAATAGCAGTGTTTAACAGTAGAATGAAATCCTTCACTTGAAAGCAGACATTTCACTCAGACCTTTGCTTTCCTGTTCTGTCGATGAGTTGATGATACTCAGACTCAGATCTCCAGACTGTGATCAAAGGCCACATGAATGTTTTTACACAAGGAGGAAATAATAGTTGCCCCTCTGACTTCATATGTTCTGAGTAGTGAAGACAGAAAAGTTGGTCAGATGGGTCTATCAAAGTCCACTTACTTGTCTTACATGATCAAGATCACAGATGATAGTTTTGCTCGAGTGAATCCTGAATATATTCAGATCTTACCTTTTCATGCCAACAAATCATCCAGAAAACACAAAACTGAGTAAAGATGAGCACAAACCTTTATTTGTCATTGAAAAATTGTTGGGATTTGGAATGTGCACAAATAATTAAAATACCAAAATGTTAAGAATTGTATTCATTTAAGAGGTGAGTCATTTTTATTGGAGGTGAAGGAGATTTATGTTTAACTTTATGCCATACACACAAGTCCTGCATTATTACAGTTCCGACACAACTCCAATAAATGTTAAGTAAAGCCTAAAGTGATTTAAAATGTTAAATGGTGTATTTCTGCCACTCCTCAATGGGTAACTTTTTAAGATGAGATAGATGTAGCTGTAATGTAGTTGAGATAGATGTATTACATGCCTATTTAAAATATGCGGGTTTAGTCATATGATGTTTTACTAAGGTTCGCAAATGTTGATTGCAGCATTATTTAATGCAGACAAACATGTCTTAAAGGAGGGATATTTTGCTTTTTTTAAATGGAATTATGCATTTTAAAACATTTCCCTGTGGTCTACATAAACTGTTAATGCTCTGCTTGGGTCTGAATTCTTCATTAATTCAACTCCACAGGTCCATCTTCAACCTTATTTCTGAGTAATGACACCAGAAAGGTTGTTTTGAGCGTTGGCCCTTTAAATGCACATGAGTCACTTAATGCCCCACCCCCTTCAGGTTGTTGACTGTGCTGCTCTGTCCCATTCAACCAACAACTGAACATTTCAAGTAATCAGCTCGAAGTCTGGACATATTTTCAGTATGGACTACAACCGCTCCTGCTGACAAACAATTATGGCGAATTTGGAGAAATGTTGGTCGGAAGTCCTAACCTTATATGTACAAATGTTGTGACGTAACTAGTTATAAAATGTAACAAATTAAGCAGGAATTGAAACGGGTTGTAGAAATCCACTTGATTTTTGCCAAAATGAATATAAAGATAGGTTTGCAGCACCTGGAGGGTTTAAATTAAAACTTTTTTTAACTATTAGGGTCCAAAAACACAAATAAATGTACCAAAGACTAATACAAGTGGGTTTAGCAAAATATGACCTTTTTAACCCATCTTTAACTTGACATGACTGCGATAGTTACTTCCTGGAGGAGGCAGCATTGAGATCAGAGTATGTGGTAGAAAACTTAGAATGTGGCTCTGGTCAAAAGAAGGTTGCCTAAGTAACCTACTTCAGTTAATAACCTCTTACACATAAGTAATTAAAGCTTCATGTCATCATGTCATCCATCATCACACTAAAAACCCTTAGGCTTATATGAAATCTTCATTTTAAAGACAGTTCCTATTGGTTTTTGTGGGTACGACCATGAAAAGAAAAACACTGTAAACCTTAAAGCAGCGTAAAACCCCAGTGATATCCTAATTATCTCTAATCCATTGGTCTTTTCGTGTTTATGCACCTGAATCACTTCCCTCACAGGGAACAACTTCAAAGATGACTCCATCATAAACACAGTCCGCTTGAAAGAAAAAGAGAATAAATATAAAAGATACAAAAATAGATTGACAGCAATTATAAGAACACATAAAAAAGCCTATTATGATAAGTTGTTAGAAATACACAAAAATGATATTAAAGGTACTTGGAAAGTGTTAAATGATATGATTAAAAAAAGTAATAAAAAGAATTTTGCTACATATGTTGTTAAAACTGGTGACACTGTGGTGGAAAATACAGAGGACATCGTGAATATATTTAATGATTTTTTTGTTAATGTCGGTCCTAATTTGGCAAAAGATATTACCAAGTGGGAAAAGGATGATAAAACCTTTAATTTTGCTATTGAAAACAATAATTCAATGTTTCTTGGTGGAGTTTGTGAAAGTGAAGTGTTGGAAGTGGTCAGGAAATCTAAAAATAAAAAATCTACTGATAGAAATTCCATTGATATGTCACTCATAAACAAGTGATAAACAGTATCCTTCAACCATTCACGTATATATGTAACAAATCATTTCAAACAGGTACTTTTCCAGAAAATATGAAAATAGCTAAAGTGATTCCGATTTATAAAAATGGTGATAAGCACATGGTGTCAAATTATAGACCGGTGTCACTGTTACCACAGTTTTCTAAAATTCTTGAGAAACTGTTTGTAAAGAGGTTAGATGACTACATAGACAAATATAGGATATTAAATGATCATCAGTATGGATTTAGGAAAAACCGATCAACATCTTTAGCAGTAATGGAATTTGCAGAAAATATAGCAACAGCGGTGGATCAGAAACAACATACTGTTGGTGTTTTTATTGATTTAAGGAAAGCATTTGACACAATTGATCACTCAATATTACTCCGGAAATGTGAAATGTATGGTATAAGAGGTGTGACGCAAAACTGGTTAAAAAGTTATTTACAAAATAGGTCTCAGTATGTATCAATTGGAAATACAAATTCACAACTTAGAAACGTAACATGTGGGGTCCCACAAGGTTCAGTTCTGGGACCCAAGTTATTTATACTTTATCTAAATGATATCTTTATGGCATCTAGTAAGTTAAAATTTACAATATTTGCAGATGATACTAATTTGCTTTATTCGGGAGTAAATATGAAACAAATATTAGAAATTGTGGAAAAGGAATTGAGCAAGTTAAAAAAATGGTTTGATGTAAATAAGTTATCACTTAATGAAGATAAAACAAAATTTATGGTTTTTGGTGGTGCTAGGGGAAGTGATGATATAAAACTGAAAATTAATGAAATTGAAATTGAAAGGGTGTATGAAACAAAATTTTGGGAGTGATTATTGACCATAAACTCTGTTGGAAACCACAAATAGAATATATCAAACGCAAAATGTCCAAAGCTGTTGCGATTCTTTATAAAACTCGAGACTTGTTAAGCAAAAAATGTTTGCATATGTTGTATTGTTCACTTGTAATGCCATATATGTCATATTGTGTGGAAATATGGGGCAATGTGTATAAGACTAATTTAGACCCAATAATTAAACTCCAAAAAAAAGCTATTAGAGTCATAAACAAAGCTGGTTATCTCCAATCAAGTAATCCACTTTTTGTAGAATCTGGTTTGCTAAAATTTCTTGACATTGTATATTTAAAAACAATGGAATTTATGTTTCACGTTAAAAGTAAAAACCTTCCTTTTTGTATTCAGAAAATCTTTAAGTTAAGAAAAGGACATTATAATTTAAGAGGGATGTTTGTGTTTGAAAAGTGTAAAGTAAGAACAAACGTTAAATATCACAGTGTTTCAGTTATTGGTGTCAAGCTATGGAACGAATTGAAGGATGAAGTGAAATTGTGTAGCTCACTGTTGAGTTTCAAAAGAATTTAATTGGTCAAATTATGAAGGGCTATGAGAGTAATATGTTTACAAAATAACTTATTACACTGAATGTAGTATAATTTAAGTTTAAGTATTTATCTGTTGCAACTTAAGGTGTGGACATGGACTAAGGGTGTAAATAGGAGAAGCAGAAATAAGCCTCCGGCTTCAGCTTCTTCCTTTTTCAGTTACAAAATGTGTTAATTTTATGCTTGTTTGTTTCTTTTTTAATATGTAGGTGTTTTGTTTTGTTGTCTTTTTTATATGTGTGTGTTTTGTATCTTGTATTTAACTGAAATAAATAAACATTCATTCAAACATTCATTCATTCATTCAGTTTGTTATCTAAACAAGCGAACTGTGTTTATGATGGAGTCATATTTAAAGTTGTTCACCGTGAGGGAAGGGATTGAGGTGTGTAAACATGGAAAGACTAATGGATTAGTGATAATTAGGCTATCACTGGGGTTTGACACATTTGAAAAAAAAAATTGTGATGAAAGTCAAACACTGCTTTAAAGAACAGATGTACCCTAACAGTCAGATTCGACGAGTTTGATTAAGTTAACATCTGTAGACACATTATTTAATGCAACCTTCTTCTTTGTATTCCTCTTTAGGTCGTGCTTTCTTTTAATAATGTCTCATGTAGAATGCACCTTTCACTTACCTTTGTTCACAGTGATGCTCCTACTCTCTTTTTGCAAGAACGTTCAATGATGTACTTTACTGAAATTACCAAATTCTACCGCAGAAGACCTCTCCATTGGCTGCTTCTCATCGGTTTGCATTGCACATACTAGATTTTCTAATATCTTTATCAGATCACACCTGTGAAAAGCAGTGAAAAGTATAAATCCACACCCTGCATAAGTCTGCATGTTTACCATCCCGTGATAATTTATTGTTAGGTAGATTGTATTGGTCATTACTGGAATGAGCTGGCTGCAGTTCTACTCATAGATTTATGCATTTTGAGGATATCACTCTCACAGCTGACCACTCCCATCTTTTTACACTGCAGATTCTTCAGAAAATCTGGCCCTACTTGTCAGTGTCATTCCAATAGAGCAAATATTTGACAGCTGGACATCACAAACACTTTCCCTCTCTGTCCTTCACCCTACCTCTTAAAAATCTATTCCTTTTTTTCTGTCCTCAAGTGTTTCACTCTCCTCTCTGACAGTATCTGAATCTTTCTTGTGTTACCATGGCAACCCATCGGCTCTGGGTGTTGCCAACGAGGACTGCTCCTTTTTTTTTTTTTTATGTTCTCCTCTCCTACAACCAGCACTATCTTGTTCATCAGCAATTTGTTCTCCCAAATTGCATCGCACAGAATAAGTTTTCGGGATTGTCAGGTTAAAAAAAAAATAGAAAAGTAAACTCAAAAGAGCCCAACATAAAAGTGTATTAAACGAGCCAACCGCAGAGTAAAAGTGTTGGTGTTTGTTTTTGTGAACAGACTGTGTCAAGAGAGGGAAGGAAATAGATAGACAGAGTTAGTGGGGAGGAAATAAATATAATGACTGACATTTCCAAATCAAATATGCATGAATCAACAATGCCTCCAATGGCACAACAAACAAATTCTCGAATTAAGGAGCAACCGGGCGGAAAATTGCAGGAGAGGAGTAAGTTAGTTTATTATTAAAACAAAAAAGCTGAGGAAAGCTGGAGGAAAAGACAGAAAGAGGAAGGGGAAAAGAAGACGAAATTAAGGTTTCCACTTTGTCCTCCTCTAGTGAAAGATTTCTTTTTCTTTCTTTTTTTTTTTGATTATTGTTTCTTTCTCCACTTTCCCCCCTTTTTCTTCTCTTCCTTCTGCTCCGTCTTTCGCCCCACACCCCTGTAGAGAAAGTGTTATTCTGAGCCAAACCTTGATGAGTGCCAGGCGAAGGGTTCAGGGTGGTTGGGCTCAACTATGTTAAGACATGCTTACGTGTTTGTTTTGCTGCAAAGCAAGGCTCAGTCTCACTCCAGCAATCAAGGAAGCGGTTAGCTTGATTGAAATTTGTGTGTACAGTGCTGTTTTCTTTTCATTTTTTTTTATATCTGGCTCTCGCTTCTCCTGTTTCCCCCTTTGATTCTCTTTACATTTGTCTCATTGCTCCATTCCGTAGGTTCATAATACCACTATTGTTGCTGCATTTGGATTTAGTTTAGGACTGGTCAGGATTTTTTCCTCATATTTATCAATTTCTATTTTTGACGCTATCTATAATTCGTTTATTTTGTCAGTTTTTGTATTTTGATAATTTGGATAAGATGCAGCTACAGATCGGCTTTTTTTGTTTTGTTTTTTTATCTTTGGTGGGAAATTCATTAGTTTGACCGAGGCCTGACAAAAAATACTTCTAGAATAGAATATTAAATGTAATGTAAATGTAAATGACAGATGCAGCTCTCTGCTTTCAAACAAAGGAAAATAAGGAAAACTGTTAATGTTTCTGTTTGAAACCATTTCAGTGTAGATGAGTGAGTTTTGCAAAGTGTTCCTGAATGCACCCTGAACACCATTTCCCTTTCTGTGTGTAGCAGGATAGTACAGACTTTCAGAATAATCTTTTTTTTTAAACTATGTGACTGTTCTGGGACATTTAGCTACCCGTGCACTGGACAGCCTTCCAAGATGTACTTGTCAAACAGAAAATCTACCCACAGTTGGTTCTTGGTGGATGTTTTATGTGATAGACTGTTAGATTTATCTTTATCAAGTGAAAATGTTCAGAGCTTATCATATCATTGCACAAAAACAAGTTTTCCAAGAATTTGAGGTTCTTTTATTGCCCAATTTGAGGTCCAGATTGATAAAACATCACTGAGGGGGTGGATATCACTTTCAAAATGTTCACATTTCTTGTGTTTTTCTGGTTTTTAGAGGTGCTGCTTTCAGTCAGGATGGAGCTGTTATGGACTCCACTTTCTTTCCTTTTAAATATATTACAGTGTACACAAGCTTGTGCACTAGTTTTTTTTATACATGTAGTTTTTGTGTGTGCTTCCACATCTGGAATGTGTGACTCTAGTGATGAATTTTTCACTCTTTTATAAATTCAACACCTCCATTCCTCCTCCTTCTGTCCCCTCTCTGCATGAATGCACAATGGGTTAAATGATGTCACCCTCCTCCTCGTTCCCCTCTTCCTTCTCCTTATGTGGTTGTGTGCCTGAAACCCTTTATACAGTACACAGACGGTGCCGAGTCCAGCTAAAATACTGTGTATTGCACCATCACTGCAGCTGTGCTGATGGGCACAGTCACACATTTTCAATAAATGGTTCTTGCAATTACTCAGATGTGATGTTTGTGTACATTGTATACAGAGAAGCTTTGTATAGGCTGCATTCAACAAAGACATTACACAAACACATTTCCATGAACTGTCTTTCTCTTGCATAGCCTTAACGAAGCGCATACACTGTAACCCACCGTCTGCCCACACATTCTTAAACAGTCCTAGAAACACATGCTTTCTCTCTTTCTTTCTTTTCCTCTCACACACACTTTCTATGGCTGACAGGGTTATTTGCGACAGAGGTGTGAAGGCCTAGGACCGTGACATTCTGGCACACTGTGTTTACCCTGGCTGGTACTCAGACACTGAGCAGAACACACACACTTCAGAGAAGGACATCCCACAGACTGTAGGCCAAGGCCGCTTGAGGGGCTCACTGTGTGCCTGGATATACATGTGTTTGTTTTTACTGCTTTAGTCTCTGTGTGTGTGTGTGTGTGTGTGTGTGTGTGTGTATGTGTGTGTGTGTGTGTGTGTGTATATGTGTGTGACTGTCACTGGTTCTTATCAGGACAAAGCACAACCAGCAGCACAGGGCTGCAGGGGGCATATGGGTGAGGGGGAGGCTGGAGTGGGTGGGCAGTTGAATATTATCCACATTCCCCTTTTTTTCTCCTCTATCCTTTCCTGTTTTTTTTATCTAGCAATATCTGTATTCACTCCTCATCACAATCTTTTATTATTCCTCCCCTCTCTTCCCACGCTGTACCTTTTCCCAAATCATGTTCTGTCAATGGTGTCACTTGCCTTTTTCTGCCCACTGTCACAATCTATTGGTGTATTTTACTTTATATCCAGACTCTAATCCTACTGCTTCTTCCAGATTCTTCCCCTCTCTTCATCTATCACCAATAATATTTTCTATTTTTAATCTTTTTTTATTATTCATGATAATTTATTTCATCTTGTCACCTAAGCATACCATGTAGCTAGACACATTAACGCATGTGTTTTTGCCTAATGTTGAGAAGAGATGAGACATGCTTAAGCTGCATTTAATAAAAATTGATGGCAAGCGGGAACAGATAAATCAGATGAGAAATACTGGATGGGAATTTGATGTAATATCCCCCTTGCACTTCTCCAAAACAATGTAGTTCTTCCAGAGCTTCATGTATTTCACAAGCCAAAGATGGACAGAGGTACTGTAATTGAGACCAGATGTAAACAAAGAGCGAAGAATTAGAGGGAAAAAAGTACAGAAAGAGACAAACACAAGGAAAGAAATTCTGGCAGTAACATGCAGCAGATTACATTCAGATTGACGCAATTTATTTTCCAAATGCTGTACATGGTTGGAGGGAAGAGAAGGAGAAAGAGAAAGACACAGGGTGGGGGGAAGATGGGGAACAGCAAGAGGAAGTGGAGGCGACAGGGTGAAGTAACCACATGCATTCTGTGCCAGATGGATCCTAGTCGGACCATGACGGTCCAGCATTTAACCCTTGGTTTGGTTTGGTAGCGGTAGACCTCCTTTAGCTGTACAAACCACTCCTGACAAACCTCCAGCTCTCCCTCTTTTGTGAACTTTCTCGGGAAACTTATTAAACATTTGTCCAAGACTGAATAATCACATTTCCACCTCAGGGAAATCATTGTGGGATTGTATCAGGTGTTTTGGCAGACTCTCTCATACATCCGTCTAATTTGTTAATAGAGAACAATGTTGTGGATAGAGGAAGTGTAAGTGTTTTTTTTTTTTTTTAGCACTGGTAATGTAATTTAGTCCTTCAGTCAGTCTCTGTGTGTTTCCACATATGTACTGTCTGTATCCTGGTAATAAAAACCAGCAGAGATTTGGATCACACATGCACATCTGACACAGGCATGCAGATGTTTCATCTCTCTTTCTCTCCGTAGCTATTTTTAGCTTCACAGCTTATCTCCCCCTATTTCTCCTCCAACCGTTCCTTACATTTTACAGCAAGTCTCCCGAAATTTCCCTTTTTTTTTTTTTTTTTTAAAAGACTGCAGAACCTGACATCATGTATCAATCCCTTTCCAACAGAAGGCAGCGAGGGTGGGTCGTCTTGGCTAGAAGACACTGTGGAGAGACCAGCCTGTCATACCCCAAGAAGTATGCTTAGTAGACAACTACACAAGGACAGGGGAGGGATATTTAAGGAGGAGGGTGGAGTTCATCAAGTTCAGCTTGCATTAAGTGTTACATATATGCAAATTTGAAGGACTTTTGGGCACTTTCTTGGGCTAATTGGTTGAAAAGTGTTAATCCAGATATGACATTGAGAAAAGCTGATGTATTTGCGGGCAGTTATTTGAGCTTAACTCTAGCAGAAGCAAGTGTTTGGTGTAGCTGCTAGGTTGTTCTCTCCTTGATGTAATCCTCTGCCACCCAGCAAGGCCTACTGATACAGCGAGTATCACTCCAGCTATGCCAACATGCTGGCTGCAGCAGTGAATACAAAATAAGTGAAGGCTTAATGAAGAGCTAATGTGAAGTAAAATACACACAAACGTGCACACACAGGCACATGGAGAGGAATATGATGATATGATAGATGCACAGGGTTTGCAGGCCACAAGCGTGTGTTTCTTAGTGTTTCTGTGCATGTGTGTGTATGTCAGTCAGGTCCCCGTGGTTTAATTATTCAGGCTGTATTAAATCTTCATTTCTGCAGCCCTCACAGTAAGTCTGCTTAATGGTGAACTCAGATGAATATTGCATTTTCACCATCAACTCTCTTGTGTGTCAGAGAGGGAAAGAGATAAATGCGGAGTCACCGAGAGAAGGTAGTTGGAAACAGATGAATAACGCTGCAAAGTGAGCTTAAGGAAAAACAAACTCTAAAGTGCACACAGAGCAGCGGAGAGGAGTGATAGAGAAACAGCGACCACCTGCTAGGATGGAGAGGCATTGAGAAGGAGAGAGGGAGGGGGATCCTCAGGCGTGCTGTGCTGTCCAATCTCACAAGACAGCTAAGTGTCTTTGTCATGTTGGGCTTTTCACCATGCTGTTTTAGCAAAGTGGCCTGCACTGATTTTTACTCCTGCCTCCATTTAACTGACACAATAACACACCCATGGAAACTCAACTTGACCAGTGGTCCACTCCATATATAGTCCTGAGATTCTATATAACATGCAAATTTCTGTACACATAACAGTTTTCCCCCTCTTTTTTCTTTTTTTGAGGTGTGCTTTCTCACTCAAAACAAGGGTCAAAGAAATGAAGGTGTGTATTTTACAGATTATAAAGCCTGCTTGAGGTGAATTTGTGGTATCTGGCTTTATAAATATAAACAGACTTGGCTTGACTTCAGTTATGAAGACAGGTTCTAGTGCCAAAGTGCTGAACATCTCTAATCTTCTGTCTGCCTTAAACACTTTAATTATCTATGTTTTTACTTCTTTAGTATTATTTTAAAATGCAAAGTCTCTGATGGAGCCAAAAAAAATATATTAATTACACTTCTAATTCAATTAGATTTTGTCTATTTGCCTCCTCTGGGCTGTTATAAGCATTGTAGACTGTAGTGTAATCACTTTTATTTGTATTTATATCATTAAGCAGTTGATTTTTTTCAGAAGAATTGATCTTTTTTTCACAATTTTAACAAAGGAAATAGGGTATTGAGTAAATCATAAGTACAACTCCATACTAAAAGTGGCTACAAATGTTAAGTTTACATCCTAGTGCAGAAATATGGATGAAATATGGCGCTATCTGCAGAGAAGAGTCATAAGCAGCAGACAGCAGAGCATATCTACCTCTGAAATCAAGTCTTTGAAAAGCTGAAAAGCACAAGGTTTGATCATAGCTGACATATCTGGGTTAGGAAGATAACGGGGTGCAAGGTGTGCCCCCCCCCCCTCCTCCTTACCCTATGAAAATCCATAAGGAAACAAAAAGAAGCCTTGCTGAAAAAATATTCACATTTTCTGTTTTTTTTTATTGTTTTAGAGCATACTGCGCCGTCTACGTCGAGGGGATAAACTGTGTAGGTTTGGCAGCTTCCTTGTAAGTCAAGGATAAGGGATTAGAAGATGGAATCAACATGTATGTGTGCCTGGGTGGTACATCAAAGGACAGACTGCAAATGTGTATGTGTTCATGTATAAGAGGAGAATGTAGTATACAATATGTAGGTAGATTCAGTCAAGCTTCTGCTCTGACACTTTGATAATCCAGTCTGAATAACATTCATGTCACATGTTCCCTGCATCTCTCTTTAATTCCAACTCTACTTCGCTGCTCCCTCATTCCTCTACACTCACTCACTTTTTCCATTCACTTATATTGTCTCTCTCCCTCTCTCTCTCTCTCTTTCTCACTCCATCCATCTCTTGCTCCTCTGCAAGGGAAACGAAGGGCGTGGGCGGACAATCTCACAGTCCCTTTCAAGGTTCAAAGTCCCTTTTCTTCCTCTGCTTCCCTCTCTCTTGCACTGTTCTACATGTTGCTGCCTTATTAAGTTGTTCCTCTCTCTCTCTTTCTCTCTTCCTCACCCTCCCTCCCCCACAGTAAGTGTCTTGTTGGTCACAGAACATCTTTCTGGTTTCTGCCTGCTAATGAGCCTGCCTCACACACACACACACACACACACACACACACACACACACACACACACACACACACACTCAGTCCTCCACATATGTACCACACCCTGCAGTGTGTGTAGATATTCACCTTTATTAATAGTACTGTTTGTTACACAAAGTGATTCTATAATGTGTGAACACTAGTGTGTAGATTTCTTCTAGTATTTTACTGACACATGCATACGTTCGCTGCTTCTAATCTCTATTACCAGTTATTTCATTGGAAGGCTTTTTTTGTCTCACTCTGCTTATCTCTGTGGTTGGCACGAGTCCCTCAGAGGTACGCACACACTCACACTCACCCAAACACACACATGGCTGTGGTCCAGCTGGTAGACAGAAGACAAGTAAAAGAGGGAATATGTGGTCGTGCCTTTCACAGAAATGATGTATGACATGTAATGACATGGTGTTACTTGGCTTACATTAATTAAGGAATAATTTGATTTGAAAAGCTTTCCATGAGTGGTGTGGTTAAAATGTTAGCAGGTACCAATTGCAATTCATCAAATTACATCAAATTAAATCAAATAATTATTATTATCCAAATATATATTGTTTCATTAAAGACATTTCTGCCTAAAAGTAGACCAGTCATAAATGCTTTGATAACAGTAAATATATTTAATTTGTTTTCAGTGCCATTAAAACTGCTGGGCTGTTTTCTGTGTATTTTCTTTTACGATAGCTTTATTAGTTTATTACTTTATTGTAATGTATTAGTTCATCAGGAAAACATGATGAGACCAGCTGGTAGATGGAAGACAAGTAAGAGGGAACATGCGGTCATGGCTTTTACCAAATGATATACGACATTAATTTACTTATGTTAATTAAAGAATAATTTGATTTGAGCTTTCCATGAGTAATGTGGTTGAATCTTAGCAGGTATCAAATGTCATTCTTGAAATTCACATTCATCCAAGTATAGTGTGTAATTAGAAAATGCTTTTTTTTTAAAGGTACAGCATGTAATGTTTGTATGTTTGTGTGTGCTCATTTGTTTATGTGAAGTGCTCTGTGCTGTAGCTAGTGTTGTATACATGATTACACACTGGAAATTAAGAAAGAAACAAAGCAATGAATCCATGGAATTTTATTCCTACATGTTGCACTTTAACCTAGAATAATATGCTTTGTTAAAATAGTATGCAATTAAAAATCCATTAAAAGACATTTAATTTTTTCATAATGCAATTACAACAGCTATGTAGTGAGTGTTGTTGTTTGCTTTTTTTGTCATTGTTAGTTTTATTTTATCTTATTACACACTGTTATATGAGCTTATCAGAAGAACATGACAGTCATTACAGGAGTGGCAGGTTTAATGTCCATTTAAGTCTCACAACGCTAAAACCTATCCCCCACACTATGTCATATATAGGGTACAATGATCAAAAGCTTCCACCAAATGCCGTACAATGTGATGTAATATTAATGTATGGTGAGTTGTAACAAGACATAGATGGGGTCTGTGTAGTTCAGGGTTGCAGACAGCTCTTTGATATCTGACGTGAAACCCCACCAAAAGCCTATGGGGTATGTCGACGGGTGGTGAGGGAGCATTCACTCTCCTCATATACATCTTTCTTCAGTCCTCTGTGACAAACACTCACACAGAAACACACATACACACACACACACATACACACACACTCTGTCCCTCTTATTTGTACCAGTGTGCCCCCCTCGCTCCTCTGTGGCCATCCATGCCATCTCATCTCTCCCCCGGGCTCCACATATCGCTTTACTTCATTATTTAGCGTGTTATTTTTTCTCCTCCCTGATCTATAGTCCCCACATCACAGAGGCAGCTAATTAATTATGAATGGACTTGAGGGGGGGTATCTGAGGCAGTATTGGGGGGGGGACTTTAAAAAAACGACCAGACACCCGCCTCATTACATATGCGCAGTGTTTTTGGAGCTTTATTAATTTATATCTTGTCAGGCTACGCCAAAGCCTTCAGAACTCTTTTGGCTTTTTAATACTTATTTATTTATATAGCATCCTGCTCTTGCTTTGGTCTTCATCCTCCCACTTCCCATTACCCCATGAATGCCTTGATTTTCATCTCTCACCTCCTATATATATATATATATATATATATATATATATATATATATATATGTATATATATATATATATATATATATATATGTATGTATATATATATATGTATGTATATGCATACAAATACATGCATATACTGTCGACTTTCTCATTATCAGCTCATGGCGAATGTTAAAAGGTGTTTTGCTCACCTGCGAGCTGAGATTATCTCATCCCCTGGCTGAACACTTGTTTTATTAATTTCTTTTTCATGCTTTTTTCATTTGGTGTGGGGAGAGATGGTACTGGGGCACATCACAGTGCATGGAAAATGAAAGAAGGAATATTTTAGAGCTGGCTTGACCTAGAATGACAGCTGCTTTCCTTTGAGAAAGCTTGTGATGACATTCAATCAAAACTGGCATCTTAGCGTCAGCAGTGAGATGTCAAAAAATTTGGGTCAAGCCTTTTGTGATTGTAAAAATACATGATGCTTTGAGCTAAATTACAGCTCTAAAACACATCATATTGTAAAAATAAAATAAACTGGTTTGTAAAATATGTGTAGTTCAAGTTTAACCAGACACTCATTCTGCTCACGGAAAATTTTCAGCAAAGCAATACATACAGAACATCTGAATAATCTACATAATTATTTATTCCTTTACAGTTAATGATGGCAAACTGCGGTATTTGCCTCAGGCAGGAAAGCGAACACTGGCCTTTAAGGGAAAACTTACAGAGTGGTAAAGAAAGCCCTCTGGCTACTTGGCTTTGAACAGAAGTAGAATAGACTTGGACGTCCGCCACCATAAACATATTTTATAACGTATGCATACTCACAAACACTGTTATTGTGCAGTTCAGACTGTATGCAAGAGGTTTTATTGCAGTTAATGGTGGTTATGAATATGTAGGTTCACAAATGTGGCTTGTAATTGATCAAATCAACTCACTTTTATTATAAAATACAGTATTTTGTGCAAAAATAAATAAAAAAATATATACAGTCACAGAAAAAAAATCATTAGACCATCAAAAGTCATCAAAAACAAGTGCTGTGAATACCTTTTTCTCTCATCTCTGCATTTGAAAGGTGATGAGGCCACTTATAATGCTAGCATAGTCCCAAACATTAGTACCAAACATCCACAGGACAGTGCTGGAATTAACCATATATTCTCTGATTGTATGAGTATACAGTCCCAGAAAAAAAATTATTAGACCATCAAAAGTCATCAAAAACAATGGTTATGCAGTCAAGTTCTAACTCATGTGTGTATCGTGACTAAAACAGACAGAAAAGAAAACATGGAATGCCTAAAAGCACTGTTTTTGTCAGTACAATGTCATAGCTATTGATGTAAGAACTTAAGTGATGTTGGTTATTATCAAGAAAACATGGAAAATGGGTAGATATCAGCTCTGAAATTAAACTCTTATGAGCTATTTTTGTTGTTATCATTTTATTTGTCCAAACAAATGTACCTTTAGTTGTACCAGGCATTAAAATGAACAAGAAATTTAAAAAAAAAACAAGGGGTGGTCTGAAACATTTTTCCACGACTGTATATTTGGAGTATTTGTATGTAAACAGAGGATGACTCACCACTCAGTCATTGTAAAATCTATCGGACATTTAACTACAAATGTACCTGAGACACTTTTTTTTAACAAAAGTCCTCATGGTACACATTTTCACAGGCATAAAAAAGCTAAAGTACACACCTCCCTCTCAGTTCTCCTGTGGTCCTCCTGAAATCAAGCTGATGGAAGGTCACATCTGGCCAAGAAAACCACTGCATCCGTCTTCACAGATGAAATGAAAGCCTAGAAGTCAGAACAAGAGAGGAAAAGGAGAAAAAAGATTTCTCCCAGCTTCAAACGAATGTGCACTGTGAAATATTGTTTCAATGTACTCTGCACTTTGTAGCCCTAATACCGGCTTTGAACAGTTTTGGCACCTGTCACAAATACTGATGGAACAGTTTCTCTCTGCAGACCACTCTCCCATGTCTGTCTCCTTTTCCTCCTTCTTTTCACCTCCTACCTCCATTTTTTTTTTAAGCATCCTTATTCAGCTTTCCATCTGCACTTCATCCAAAAACAAATTTTTATTCTGTCTTTTTTCATTTGATCTTTAGTTTTTTAAAACAACAACAGACTCATGCAGTGTGAGTCTGGAACTGTAGTAACATATTTCTGTCAACTATTACAGCGTCGTTAGCTTGCACTTCCATTACAGTGCTGCAAATTGCTAAAAGGTTTTAACAATTTAGTGTAAATTTGGTCAACCTTCTTTACATTTCTTGGTGTAATCCTTGAAAAGAGCTTGAAGACTCCTTCTAAAATCTGACATATCTACAAGTTACTCATGAGATAACTATAGCTCATTATTTTATTAGTCATGCATCTTAAATAAACATGGACTGAGTAAAGGAAAAGGATATTGTGAAAAAAAAAAAGATGACTGACAGAAAACAACAACCAGACAGCTGAACTGACATAAAGTCGATGAAGGGATGAATAAAACATTGGTTAACTGTAGCCTATGCTAGAGGCTATGCTAGCTTCTGACACACTGTCTTTTACAAGTTACCTTTAGAGCAGAATACTCAAAGGTTTTTTTTTTTTAGTTTTATTTTTTTATTTTTTTTATTTTGCTCTTGTGGCACCGTGGACGATACGTACTCTCATCTTGTGAAATCAGCATCTTTTTATTTTTTATTGAGACAGGACTTCATAAGCTACATTCCCTTCTTTCTTCCCTTTGTGTTTCTATCTCGAGCAATATCAACTTTTGAAGCGGAGTCTGAAGCTCCAGGCAGTTAATTAACTAGGATTTCGTCAGGGGGGGGCTTGGGTATGTGGTGTTGTGTGAAATGCTGCCATCCATGCCTGATGTGACTGGATGAAGTTGTGACTGTGGCAGGGATATATACGGGATGGATGGACCAGAGCCCGAAAGGGTGCAGAAGAAACTTATGTCTGTTTGTCCTTAGATTTCTAGTCTAACATGCCCTTTCATTACTCTTGAAATCTGTTTTATTTTTCCTTGAACTGTTTTTTTTTCTGTCCAAACCTTGCAACTACAGCTATCTGACGTTCTTGTTTCACTTTGTACTGTTCCCAATTAAACCCACCCTCTGTCTTTACTACCTCCCTTTTTCTCTCCATTCCCCTCATTTTCTCCTTTTCATCTCCCTTCGTCTTCTTTCTGCATTTCCCCTCCTTCTCTTCCTCACCCTTATCTTCCACTGTTCCCTACCGAGCCATCGACAGTATTTTGCCCACCCCTCCTCCCCCACTTTCTTCCATGTTGATTATACATCAGGTCTTCTGTAGCCAGCTCCTTCCTATAGTATTCCCCTCTCTCATTATGTGTTGTGCATGTGTTTGTGTGTGATCAGACACACAAGGCCAGGGCTAAGCAGGCTAATGAACAAACTCCGGCATTGTGTTCAGACCCAGGGGATGCGCTGTAGCTTCTAATGTACAACAGCTCAGAGTAGAGGAGGGGAAAGAAAAATTCACTGACAGGGAGCCAGATATGTGCTTAAAGGAAAAGCAACAGGAAGAGCTGAACCAGTGGCGGGGCAGTTACTTGTGTGCAGTGAATATTTTACAAGGATCTGACTGATGTTTTCTTTTCCTAACTGGTAATTCCTAGAGTTAGTTGATCTTTAGTTTAGTTTAAGCCCCAGCTTTAAGCATGTGTTTTATTTGGTTTTATTCAAAATTTTCTCTTCGTTTTTCACGTGTCTTTCATTATGTGAGTCATTTAACAGTTTCTCGAGGTTGTAAAATGTGTGATTTGTCAGCAGCAATCTGGTTTGTTATCCTTTTGGCTCAAATACTACAGCCCAGGGTGGGTTAGATCCACCCAAGCTTTAACTCATATTATATAACATGTGTCACCCACCTCCCTGCCTTTTTCTCTCTCTCTTTCTTTTTTCATTCTTTGTGCTGATGAGATTTGCAATCCTGCCAAAGTATGGCATGAACACTGTAATGACTTCATTTCTTCCAGTACATGCACACATGTATA
The DNA here is from genome assembly GCF_902148855.1 of Sphaeramia orbicularis. NCBI lineage: Eukaryota > Metazoa > Chordata > Actinopteri > Kurtiformes > Apogonidae > Sphaeramia > Sphaeramia orbicularis. The sequence continues at coordinate 24,418,533 of NC_043961.1, read as the reverse complement.
TCTTAGAAACGTTACATACTGAGTGGACTGTCCTGACTCATTCTGGTTCAGTAAAGTGGATTCACATTAATGCAGCTGCAAATTGAAGAACACATTGGTACGTACACATTTATGCAAGTGCACTGATACACAATCCCTAAAGGGTTGTGTGTTTTCGTGGTGTGAGGTAGCCGATGGGTGGCTTGCAGATGATCTAAACAAACCCCTTGTCGGCTCTGGCCAATATCAGTGACTGATTTCCACACACGCACACAGTCATACACAAAGTTCATGTTCCCATTACACCATTCCACACATTGACATAATACGCTGGAGTCTATTTTGCTGCCGTAACAATACAGCAATGTGCTGAGAATAGTTTTATTGGATAGATAATCTGCAGTGAACTTTGTGTGAAATGTCATCATGCGGAATGTAAATCTGTTGCAAGGCCAGTGTGAGTGTTGCACAAGCCTGCAACATATATGAAGAGTGCATCACAGTTCAGCTATTTGGACTGACTGTGGTATCAAATCTGGCGTGAAGCCGAGTATGTAACCCGCAGCTTGCTTGCTGCCTTTTTACTCTTCTTTACTCTTATCAACAAACAAGTGATTTATTTCATCACCCGACTCTTATCTCAGTGTTATTTGTGTCTTGCTTTTCTGACTGGCTTAAACAACATCACCCCTTTTCTTCCATAGCTGCCTCCTTAAAAAGAAAAAACAGTAATACTTAGTATCTCCTTTTTCTGTGTTTTTTTTTTTTTTTTTGCAGGACTGCCCCCAGATCCTACCCTCAACCCAGATCTACATACCTGTCGGGGTCACCAAGCCTATCACGTTAGCGGCCAAGAACCTGCCTCAGCCTCAGTCAGGGCAAAGAAACTATGAGTGTGTCTTCCATATCCAGGGGGAGACCCACAGTGTTCCCGCCTTGCGTTTCAACAGCACCTCCATCCAATGTCAGAAAACACCGGTGAGTAATAAAGGACATTTGACTTTTTTACAGCATTGTAGCATTATACACCAACAGCTGTAGTGAGGGGCTGATCACAAACAGATTTGTCACTCTGTGGTTTCAAATGGCTTGTGCTGTTGAATGACGTTTCAGCCCTCAGTTTGTCTAAAAACTGACAATATGCTGAATGCTGTTTTTGTCTCTTTTACCCAAATTTGCTAGTTAATGTAATTCAGACATCTGAATAAGACCAAAGCACAAACTATTTCAGTTAGTTTATTAGTTTATTGTATTGTGGACAATCCGAATTAATCAGCTGTATCAATAACAGTAAAAAGGGGCAGCTTTAGCTGACATGGCTAGTATCCTGCTGTAGTCCCCGGCCTGATGACAACAGGCACCCTAAAAAAAACAATATATTACAGCACATTAATTAAAGAGAGAGCATTAAGACAGAAAGAGTTAAGATTTAGATATAACTGATTAGTTAACAATTAGTTTGAGCTAAAAACATACTAATTTACCACTATTTCTCTAGAACTAATCAATGCCCTTAGGTACCCACATCATGTTCCCTGTAAGGACATTCACTTTGTCAAGGTTTAAATAATGGCCTCCTACAACTAATGACCTCTTTGGACACTAACATGCTCATTGTCCTGATAAATGGCCATGCACTACTTAGACACTGACTTGGTTACAATCTAGATGAATGACTCAATGCAGATCTTTTGCATTGAGCTGATAGTAAGCAAATAGCCTACATATTGACGTGAAGAGTTCACATAGGCATTATTTAAAGTGAAACATTGAGGTAAAGCTTCACTAAAGGGCGGTTTTACCAGGTAGTAAATTATAACGGATTACTGCAGTTCAAGGATATATCACATCTATCTTCCTCCGAGTTGGAAGCTGCAGCGGTCAGCCGTCATAATTTTGTTGAAAGCTTACATGACTTTTAATGTATTTGTGGCTTTGGCTGGTAGGGATGAGTGGTGTTCGCCAGATTAAAGTGTTCTAAAGGATGTTTTTCTGAAGTTTCTAATAGGAATTGGTGCGTTTTGTGTATGTAGAGGATTTACAGGTAGGCAGAGATGTTTGTGCAAGTGGGTCCATGCCTGTTCTATGTGCCGAAATATGGTTGTGTGTGTTTGTGAGGCTTTAAACTAGTGTGACAGATAAGAGGTAGCTAGCGTTGCGCTTCACTGAGGCTGAAAATGTGAAGAGGAAGTCTGTCTCTGAACCTAGTTGGGAGCGGATTGATCATGTTTACACCTCAACTCTATACCTCTCTCTTTCCCTTTCCCTCTCTCTGTCAGGAGAGGCCATCTTTCTTTATGCCTCCCTACCTCCGTTTGTCATACTTTTCTTCTGCCATTCCCTGCTCCCTTCATTCCTTCTCCCTCATCTTAAAAATCCTCTCTTCTGCTGCTTGCTTGGCTCCGTCTATTTCAGTATCTGGAATTCATTTAATACAGCAAGGCGTAAATGAAGTGACACTTGGAGCTGTTCAATTTAATGCTAAATAATGACTTTAGAATGAAAGAATGAGTAAAAGTATGGGAGTTGTAGTGTCCAGCTAAAATATTTCACATCTTTGAATGTCTTTAATGCAAGTCTGTGCCACCGTTTGTCGTAATAGTTGTGATATATTTACATAGCAGCAACACAAGTACAACACATGCCAACTGTGGTCTCTACATAGATGTATAGGTCACTAGTTGTCTGTGACAGCTATGGCAGAATCTGATTGTCTGCGTATCGACGGGGTGTCTTCAGGTGCTGGCACATGCTAGCCAGTTGTTTGTGAAGGCAGGGCTAATTAGCCAGCGATGGGGTTGTCGCTCCACAGAGATGTCTGTTTATTGACTGTTTATTGTAGCTGCAAGGTCAGCCCTAATCAGGAGTGAAACCTAACCCCAGCCAAATGCTGAAATTCTCCATTTGATGTCCGCAAAGAAGACATGCTAGCAGCAATTAGCCTTGGGCTGTCAGCACTTAGCCCTTGCTAGCAATTAGCTGAGCCAACTTGACTGCACAGTTAGATATCAATGCTGCTTGTACATCAAGAGGCCGCAGTTAGAATCAGTGGATGAAAACGGTGGCATCTACATGAACTTGCCGTTGAGCCATAATTCATCCAAGCCTGAGCTTATGAGCATAATTATCTGTCATGAATTATTAGGATGAGAGTCTTATTATAGCTCTGGAGCAGTATTTCAAAAGAATGAGGGTCTTAAATATTAGTTTATCTCTTTATAGACCCCCATATCTCTACTTTTCATTTACACCCCTTCATGTTTGTTCCTGCTTTGACAGTGGTGAGCATCAACTCAATGAATCATGTATGACTCTGCAGTAGAAATAGACTTCATCTGTTATGCTGCGTACACACCGTTGCCTCAGTTTGTAGGCACACAGCTATGGGGATAGGGGTTAATCAGTGTTGGTGCATGTGTGCACATGTGCATCTTTCAATATGCCGAAGGCTATGGATCCCTGGATAGTTGGTATGAGTGTGTTAGTGTGTGCAGTTTCATTAAACCACTACTAGAACACTGTGAGGAGGGGGCTGCTAATCAATGAGCTAAACACAAGGGTGCTAATCCACAGTTTAGCCTTGTGTTTGAAACACTCAAGTGTTTACCGCTGTGCCAAACTAACACAACATCTCTCCACAACTCCCACTGATGAGAGTTGTCAAGAGACTTCTATTAAGTAATAAAAGGGAGAAGAGGGGAAAACGAGGGCAAAATACCACAAGTGAAGGATAAGAGGTGAGGAAAAGGGTGAGAAAGATGAGAAAAGAAGAGGAGAGATAATGTGTATAGGAGTAAAAGGGGGGGAATGGAGATGAGAGGAGACAAGATAGTCTAGGGAAATTGGAGCATAGTAGACAATTTCAGGTAGGATGAATGGAGAAAAGTAAGAGGGAGAGAGATATTGAAGAGAACAGAAGGGAGGAGAAAAAGATGAGTGTGTGAGGGAGAAAATCAGCTCAAAAGTCTCTCCTGAGGCCAAATCTCATTCTCTTCTCTTTCATACAATATCATCACACTATCTAAAAGAAGATAACCGTCCGCAGGATATTCAGGATATCCACTGTCAGATCATGTTTAAGTTTAGTTTCCCATACTATACTCTTTTTACTGCTATCGTATTAAGTCAATAGTCTTACATAGTATCCCCTAACGGGAGTCTGTCAATAACCCTCTGTATATGTGACACACGTGATATATGATAGTGTAACATCAGCTCTATACTAACCTTGTCGGGCACTGGCTATCCATGTCCACTTATGAGGGAAAATATTGGTTTATGGTATTTGTGTATAAGGTTTCTACTGTACATATGAACTGATCCCAAAGGGGAAAGAGCAGCAGTATCACAAGACATGGGAAAGAATGCAGCGTTGGGAAAAGGCCGACTTTAGCACGCAGAGACATGAAGACAGTGGGATTATTCAAGATGTTGAGAATGTTTGGGGTAAGGCTTGGCAATACATTGACTTCATTTGATCAACTGATTTTATTTTAACAAATAATGAACACTAATGTTTTTGTCTTGTCCGTGTAGACAGAAAAACAGACATTCAAATTGTGAATTCAACTCTGAAATCAGTATTTAGTTTTATGTCCATATCGTCCAAGCCTTTTTCCCTGTTGAAAACTTTACAACATAAAAGGAAAGACTGATCATAAATTTTCCCTTTTTGCTCTGTAACAAAATCTCACTTTAGACGTTGGGTGCTCAGCCAAAGATATTTCAGCTTTTTTGGAACTTGTGAAACTTGATCAAAAGGCAGATTGTTGAAGGTCCTATAGCAAATTATTTGCAAAAAAAAAGCTAATCATTTTGTTAAAAATTCCGTATTTCTTGGTGCCAAACATTTCCACATTACCACTGACACATTCTGAGCCATCCGCCAGCCCTTATGGTAGCAGTTAGCTCAGGTCAACAGCAACCCAAATAACAAGCTGGTGTCTACATCAGTTCCTTCCAGTTTTCTGACCCAGACCAGGCAGCTTCCTAGTGTGTGAACCAATCAGAGGCTGAGGTTAGGGTACAGGGGCCAATAAGATGCTGAGCTGTGGGCTGGGAAGTTGTACCAAAAGCCCCAGACAGGTCACATAAACACACTCAGCATGATCACATGACCATACTCTGGGGTCAGGGAGGCCGACGGGACACAGCTGGGAGTGTTTGAAGGCAGAATCTGAGTGGAGAGAATTGAACTGTTTGAGACGTTTCCTTTCTCTGTTCCTTTATCTTGCTCTGTTCTTACCTTTTGGTCCATTTGTACTTGTGTCTTCCCATCGCCCCTTCCACTATCCCTCTTTATCCTTCTTTCTCATTTCTCCCTGGAGGGCAGGAATGAGAGGACAGATAATATCAGCTTGGGCCTTACATCATTACCTTCCGTCTGATAAACCGCATGGCCACTCCATCACCTCTCTTTCTTTCACTCCTTTACCAGCGAGCAAAAAAAAAAGGAAAGTAAAAAAAAAAGCAGACATGGGGGCAGGAAGAGAAAATCTAGTTTGGGATAGGATGCATGTCTGTGTGTTATTCTTCTGTGCGTGTAGAGAGCAGCTGTTTGTTGAAGGAGAGATGGGAAGTATCAGGGGTCCTGATGGCATCCAATTAAGGCAGATAAAATGATGATGAATTGCAGTCGGGCAGCAGCGAGGGACGCCTGTGCGTGTGCGTACATTAGCTCACACACTCACATACACATAGAAGGAAAGTGAGGAGAGATGCTGTAACATTGGGTGTGTTGGGGAAGGGGAAAGACGGCAAACAGGGAAGAATGTTTGGAGGTGAAGATGCCATGGAGGGAGGAATGAGAGTTTGGAGGTGGAAGAGGACATCACTGAGCAATAACCTGTTCATTTTCAGAGGAGGAAGATAGATGAATGGATAGATGTTAGAAATAGACTCAAAGAAGCCAAACATGTCTGCAGAGAGAGTCGACACGATCCACATCAATCTTGGTGAGTGTGAGAGGAGACACAAGTTGAGGTTTTGAGATTTGCTAGTGTTTACAGCCCACCCAGCTTTAACTAAAAAAAAAAAAGGAAAAAGAAAATTTCAAAATTATACAGAAAAACTTCCATTTTAAATTAGTCATAGTTTACACAGAGAAACAGAGGCTCAGTGCTAAAGGTGGCAGACACAAGGCTAATGAGGGCCTTGGCGCGGTCGGTGGAAGGTAGGCGCAGCGGAGCATGGTACACTCTGGTCTGGCATGGCCTGGCACAGCTTAATGAGATATAAACACTAGATCTGCCACTGCAGTCAGCCACAGCACACACTGACACTGTTTTAATTGGCTTCTAGACTCTGTGTGTGGGTCAGCTGAAAGCACATGGGAATTTCACTGGAATTTATTGTGAGGCGCTATAGATTTAGACCATTTGTTTTTCTGTTACTTTGTTCTCCTGTGTTTTTCGGGAGATTTTGATGGATTTGGGGAAATTAAGCACTTCACCGCTCTGCTGGTGACCTTTCTGATAAGATTCATACGCTGTGTTTGTTTGCTTTTGTACATCAAGTCTCGGTAAATGAAGACAGGTGGGCCTCCTCCCTCCTCTTCATCTGCGTCCTGTCATTGGCTCCCTATGTCTCCTCCTCTCTGACAGGTGAAGAGCAGTGCTCCCACGCTCATGTCCTTGATAAATAAGAATTAATTGCTCCTCAACTATCAGCATATGTCAGCTTCTCCACCCACCCTCCATTTCCTCATCTGTTTCTTCTCTCTTGTCTCATTGGACCACTGCAGCCTCAAACCTACCTTTATGTTTCTGAGCATTTGCAAATATTTTCATTTCAAAAGATGTTTGTAAGTTATGATCAAGTCATTTTTCTCCTTCAGTTACACAAACATCATTGGATGATCATCTTGCTGTGGAATCACTATCAAGATACCAAATGTATTGTGTTATGAGTTAGTCTGTGATTCCCACTCTCTTTATTTCGTAATTATAAAAGCATGTGTCATAGATTAATGTTCAGGTCTAAGGAGTCTGTATGAAAAATGTATTTGGCTTCTATCTCCTTTTTAATGACTTCTGCACAGTGTAAAATTAATCAGGGAATTCATGTAATATGAGAGATGAGTAGATCTTTCCTTAGGGTCATCGGGTACACAGGATAGGATGTGTCACACCTTTCCAGTAACAACAGGTAGTTTACAATAAACAGATTAATTGTAATGAATGTCTGATAGCCACCATGGGAAAGACAAAGACATCAGGAGAAGCAGTTGGTGGTGTATTATTAGACTTCTTTAATTCTTCCTTTTTTGGGTTGAATTCTGTAGAAAGGATGTGCTACATCATGGAAGGTGGTGTTCTCCTTCCATATTTTAACACGAACAGTCAAATGCCATGTATACTGAGTTATAGTGATGTTTACACAGGTGGTTTTTGACAGCAGTGGAGGTAGCGAGAAAAGAATGGCCTCCAGAAGAATGGCCTATAAGTTGACGGAGGAAAAAAGGGCAGAGATACTGAAAGTATGGACGTTTCTGCAAACGACCAAAAATCAGCCTTTTGTCCGGGGAGAGGTCCAGTAAGCTTACACTAGCTTAATGCGTAGGCTGGAAAATAAGAAACATTGGCTATGGCAGCATTTTTTTCCCCCCAAGCCAGCACTTTTCTCCCACCTCCCTTCCCTCTTTTTTTTCTCTTTCCATCAGTGAAGAAAGTATGTGTGCAAGCGTGTATTCACATATGTGTATTTGTGTGTGTACGCTGGAGATAAGCTGGGTAACTAGGTCCAGCCATGCTCCAATCCTGTTAGCATTAGCGATTAGCAGTGGCTAACAGGCCCCTATTATGAGTGAGGGTTGATTCCGTGCTGCCTGACCCCACACATAACTGCCCACCCACCCACACACACACACGCACTAAGCTATACGAAGGATTACCACTTGATCCTTGATTAGGAGCCAAATCAGGCTGGAAGTTTAGTGTTTGTGTGTATGTGTATGTGTAAAAGACTGTTGTGTATACTTCAATATGTTGGCGTACAGTTTGTTTGTTCAGAGCCTTATCGAGCTTGACAAAACGCATTGCACACACATCAGCATTCAATCAGTATCCTCTACTTGTCCTTTTAAATGTTCCCGTTGTGGCATTTTTACGACTTGATTCACACAAAAATGTTTTAAATATAGAATAATACAGACTGAAAGATATGTTGTCAGGTCATAATTTTTGATAACTGTCATCGTCACCTTGAGAAATGTTGGGAGAGAGGAAGCTATTCTGTCCCAGGAACGGGCTTGCCCTGGGCTAGTTGGGTATTTTTAGCTGTCTAGCTCGAGCACACCTTCAAAATGACTAATTATGAGGCTGTGACCCTCACAGAAGGTACCCGCTGTTACTTCATACCTGCCTTCCTTCACCCCCTTCTTTGTTCATCCATCTTTGCCTCCTCTACTCCATTGTTCAGTGACAAAGGTTTGGCTCGTGTTTCGTTCATGTTTACATTCACAGTTTTCTGTTCAGAGCCAGCTGTGGGACAGTGAGTTTTTTCCCCTCTATTTTCTGTCATACATTTTGAGATTTTTGGATAAAATTCACAGAATACAGAACAGAGAGCTGTGCCTTTCAGGTTAAAACATGCAAATCCTGACCTTTTTAAAGCTACATGCTAAATGTTTGCATTCTTATATTGTATTCTGCTGTGCAGTAAATAAACCATGCCCAAGATGCATGTGCGTATTCCCTGATCGGAGTATGGAGCAACAAAGCTGGTTCGGTATAAAAGTTTAATAAGCCTTTGGTGCAATGGGAAACAATGAGCTTTGGATCATGACCTAACCTTTTGTATTCCTCCCCCACCTTCCTTTGCCCAGTAAACACACATACATGACCATAGACACCTCTCCCTAACTAAATATTAATGTTTTTACTGAAGGTACATGCTGAAGCATATCCCAGTATCCCCTCTCTCTACACAGACTCCTTCCCCTGAGGACAGATGCACAAACACATACACAGCTGTAACATGGTCCAAAAAAGAGCAACATATTGTTGTTACTGTCAGGGACTCCACTTTGTTGTTCAGGATTTCAGGGGGGTGCAAGAATGCAAGGGTTCCACACACCTCTATTTGTCTTGTTTTCTACAGTATCTGTGGAATTTCCCTTCCTGTGTGATTTAGAGGGGGATCAGGCCATTGGCTGGTTAGCACAGAATCAGGGATTGAAGTTAAGGGAAGATTGACCCTGTCCTTTACTGTAGCTTGTTTTGAGTCCTAAGGGGATGAAACAAAGAAACAGACATGGCTAATGATGCTGAAAAAGAAAAATGGATACAGTACATGGTTGTTTAGCTTATGTGGCAGTGCTTTAGTAGAAGAAAATCGTCTTTAAGGTAATGTTGTATGACTTCGTTGCTAGACTGGATGAAAGCGGTGCACAGTTATCTTTGTGGTTTGCCGTTCTTTGCTTAAAACAATTAACAACCTTTTCTCAGTCATATTTTGTGTTAAAACTTTAATTGAGCTTAACTCCAGCTGTTTTGGTCTTCAACACCTTTTAACCACAACCTCATGCCTTTGTTGCTTTTTCTGTTCCACATTTTCCCTCTCTTCTTTCTTCCTCTCCATGCACATACCTTCAAAGCTGTTTCCTTCAGCATCTCCCCGTCCTTTTCCTCCTCATCCATCTCATTGTGTCAGACATGTACAGACATACACACACTTCAACACACTCATATGCTCTCTCCATCTTTGCCCGATAGAGGAGAGCTCTCGTTCCCAGGCAGACTGGGTGGTCTCTTGGCAAGGGGGGGAGGGGGGGAGGGGCGGAGGGTGGCGGTGGACGAAGTTCATGTGCTTGGACTTTTGTGAAGAGAAATGATCACTAACATGCAGAACATGTGTTGTTGTGTGAGTGTCTTATCTTCCTTTGTTTGCATGTGTTTTTATTTATCATTTTTTTTATTTCCTGTGTAGACTTCACAATCAGTCTTTGATGCATTTGCTGGCATTCATCTCTGGAAACTGTCCTGGGTGCTGCATGGATATTTATAGTGCAGTGTGCACATGTGTTTCTCTGGACATGTTTGGTATATGCGATAAAGGAATCTGCTCCATATTTTCTTGTTTGACTGTTGGCGTTCTGGGGATGAAGGTAGAGGGAAGAGAAAGTCAGTCTGAGATTGATAGGGGAGGAGGTTTGTAAAGAGGTGGAGGGAAGGAATAATGAGAGGAAAGGAGGATTGCAGCAGAGGGCGATGCAGAGGTATGTGTGAAAAGACCAAGGCAGACATGTCAGGGAACAAATTGAAAATGCCAATTTCACTTTAGCCCCCACCAGCTCAGGCGCTTATAGCCCAGCCCCAGCCTCTTATTCCATGTGTAAATGAATGGTGTCCACAGAATAACACACAATCACCTCTCTCTATCCATCTTTCCCTCCCTATTTCTCCTTCCTACTCTTTCTATGCTATCTTTCCAATCCGCCATTTCACCTTCTCTTTCCTTTTTCCTGCACTTCACTTGCTCACTCCTGCTGAGTATTGCCAACCCATCAGCCACTAAAACATTCTCAAGGCTCTTAACCATCATGTGACATTTGAAGCCTTTCTTAAGTTTTCTCCTACACTTATTTTCACAGTTCAAGTTCCTGAACTGGGCTATTACTTTTTCTACATACCATCATGGCAGGCTTAGCAAACTGTAGCATCAGGTTCACTGACATTGAAGGAAAAGCCTCTCTTCTAATAAGGTCTTTTCAGCTTTCTTAAAAAAATCACAAAAACTACTAATGGTGCAGTCTAAAGTAAGATGGCGTACTATACTGAATACACAGTGTGTTCTAAGTTTCTGTTAAAGCTATTTTGCGGGCTAGCTCCCAGGTGGAGGGTAAAAGTTAGTTCTTCAATAAGTCATGTCTTCTAAATAAACCAAAGTGTATCTGAAAATACAACACATAGGAAAAATCCCTGTTAAAATCAGCTCTTGAGTTCCTCTGAGACACGGAGATCTCTTCCTTTATTTGGATATCAACATCTTCGCCTTCAGGGGTAGCTGAATATAAATTGTCCAATCGCAAAATGTGAAGAATGAATTAATCAGCCATTCAAACGTCGTGACATTGCTGTGTCCTCTCATTTTCTTATCTTCTCTATGCACATTTCGTGTTCCTTTTCTCCTCAAATGCATTCGAATTCACTATTATTACAGATGTCAAGATAAATCTCACAGTATCACACTGGAGTGGGTGATATCGCATAGTGGTGAAGTTGTAGCTAGATTCAATCTGTGAGGCCCTCTAGCCTCAGGCTTGGGGCTTTCACATTGGATTTTATCACCACTCCACTAGAGGAGAATAGTCCTGCTATCTCTTACCCGAGGCCATTGAAGATAGTGACCATACCAGTCCTACTGAGAGTGAGTGGGCAGTCTTTGAATGACAGTGGCGTTAGGTGAACATGACCTAAGTCTCGCCAGGCATCACCTTCGTATCCCTGCAGAAGCTGCCTGGAAGCGGAGAACAGGCGATCTACTGCTATTGAGGATCTGTTTTATGTTCTATCCCTAACAACTAATGAACGGACTAGTTAATAATTCAGACCGTTTCCAAGATTAAAGTGTTGGTATCTTGATAAATGAGTGCTTTAAAAGGATTGTTTGTTTATCTCACTGGCTTGTGTATGTGATTCCAAAGCTGCATTTTATTTGCTGGTAATAACTGTTGTCGATAATTTCTTTTTAACAGAAGTTGGGAGGAATCTCATAGGAGCTTTTTCTCTGTTATCCCTATAGTAAACGCAGCACCATCACATTACTGCCTTTGAAGCTTGTTGTCTCATTTAAAGCGATTCCATAAAACTGATTATGCCGACAACGAGTCAATTACATTTCAACTCTTATTAGTTCAGGATGCAAAAATGAAATTAGATGAGAATATTATTGTTGAAGATATATTACGCTTTTCATTCATCACTGCAATGGAATGAGTCATACAGTGATGGGGATTCCAATCTCTTAATCAACTCTGTGCTCTGCCAGGCAGCGGCGGATGTGCTGCGTGTTAAAATCACAATATAGCCTGTCTCTCATCATTCATTTTTATGGCCCTTCAACTGTGTGAGCACCGCAGGGTATCACATTACTACCAGCTACTAGCTGCACTGGGTTTGTTCCTGGTCTTGGCTGATTTTTGTCTTTGTAACTAATTTAAAATTCCATTAAAAGGCTGAGAATAGCTTATAATAATGGTTTTGTGATCGAAAAATATTGTTTCAGGAAATTGTACTTGACTGTGAATGCTAACCATTGTTATTTTTAATTTTTTCCCTGTTTATTTCAGTATTCTTATGAGGGCAATGACATCAGTGACCTGCCAGTGGACTTGTCTGTGGTTTGGAATGGAAACTTTGTAATTGACAATCCCTACAACATCAAAGGTGAGTCGATGTGGTTTCATACTTTATTGTTACCTATTATTTCTATATAGTCTGCTTTAATGAGCACATTTTATTAGTCTCACAAAGATGGTGTCATCAAATAAAAACTGTCCTCGACAGTGTCCTTAGCGATGTCATGTGTTTGAGACACATTATGCTTTGCATTATTTTCTGTCATATAAAAATGTTACATGTTCTCATTATACATGGTCAAAGTTGTAAATTGTAAGGTGTATAAAAAGTCATCCTTACAGGTCAAAAAAACATATGGCGCCAGTTGCTCTTATCACTTCATTTGCAGCATTTTTTCTCCTTTCACAAGAAGTTGCTGTTACCTTATCACATGCATATATGAAATACCTACAAGGCACATAGCCACACTCAGATGTCATCAACTTCACGTGGCAATATAGGCATTTTGAAGAAGAAAAAAAGGTATCTTGCACACTGTCCATTCAACTTGCAAAAAACTTTAAACTTTAAGTTGAATGAAGTTGAGAGGACAGTGTGCGTGATACCTTTTTTCTTCTTCACTCGTACCTCATGCTCCTACGCACCTGTCCCCTGAAGATTTTTCAGGTGTGCACCAGCCTCCATACCTAATATAGTAATTTTGCAAATTCATATAGCGTGACCATTATCCACTGTAAGTAATGCTCTAATATTAGAAATGGGTTTGTGTTCTGATTCACAATATAGATCAAGTTCAGGCTCCAACATGAACAGATGGTTTAAAAAGCAGCAATGAACTTACAAAGAACAAGAAATTGTAGTATTGTAATTATTTCCGCTTACTACCTAATACTCACACTCACTAACAGTCAGCTAATGTACAGTGCTTCACACAGTCTCAACACACATCCTTTGCATCATATGAGATACATTACATAAGGGGTCTGGAAGAACATACAAAGCTATTCTAGTAGAATACCAGGATTAAAATATGAGCCGTTCTTTGTCAGTTGTCAATATTTTAATCTTCTGCTGAGTCACGGCTGAAAATGACAGTTGGAAACCTGCAGGAAGTTATACTGCGCATAGAGTAGTTCAGGGACTCCAGCTGCATAGTAAATCATTTATATTCTTTCCAGAGGACCTCAGCCGGCCCACCAATTTCCAATTGATATTCTTGGTCTGTGAGAAACTCAAATACTGTTATCTACTACAGTGTGTGTATACGGGTATGTGATTGGGTGGGGTGACAGATGGATAGTAGAATACAGTAGTAGAGCAGGAACTTTGAAGCTTTTAGACCAAAATTGCGATACGCTGCACGCTTTTTCATAACGACCACTTAACACATTTGAGCACTGGATTTTAATGCTGACGTAGTCTTATTCTTCACACTTACATTCTGCCGCAGTAATGATGTAGTGATGTGGTCATTCAATTATGTATACATGACAGATACGTCAATACACATGCAATCTACTTTACACACATGTGAGGTGGAAAAAAGACACAGGCCAAAGGTAATTAAAAGTTCCCGATACTCATAATGCCAGCTGACCAATTTGTATTATATTATGAAAGAGTTTTAAGTTTTTCCAATGGAAATCACATTTTTCAATGGAAAGACCACCTCTTTTTTTTCTTCTTTCTATGGACATCTCATAACTCGACATGTATTATTATCAACAATGCATGCATATGTCTTCTATTGAAATAGTGCTTGAGTATATAATGTATATCTCTAGCAAAGAATCATGTAGTTAATGATTAAATGCATACACATACTCGATGCACCACTGGGGAAGAAGACAATGAGATCATGTCTGTTGGATATAATTACTGGTAGGACAGTCTTTATAGTGCTGTCTCCGTAATTATTGCAGCCTGTACAGCACAGTGGGGGGCTGTAACATTATTCTCCTGCTGTGTGGTAAAATAACATCATCACAAGCTACCAGTGCGTTCGATATTGCTTGTGGATGACATGAACAAGGAGTTTTGTACAACAGAGGGAGCTGCATTGTCTTGTCCTGTTTGTAACTCTTTGATGGGTAAAGGCGCAGTAAGGAGCCAAGGATTTTCATGTACTTTTTCAATGCAGTTAGATAAAAGATTGTTACATCTGTGAAGCAGTAATCAGTGCCATTTTGTCAGCACTGTAAGGTAGCATGACATGTCACTCCCTGTAGTCTAAATGTGCCACACAAGCTGTTGCACTGTGGGCTCAGATTTCCAGACAATGACTCATGTGGTGCATGGATGTGTTTGTAACATAAACCATATATGTGAGTGTTATTATAGAGACGCCACAGTCCACAAAAATGGGGTGTTTACACTAATGGAGGCAACAAAAATGCTTTGACAGTCAGTGGTTTCCCCAAAGACAAAGTGCTGTTAAATGGCATCTGTCACACGTAGGAGCATTGACAGAGTACACAATCAGTGGCATCCATCAGCGTCTATGCATTGTGTGTTATCTCAAGTGTAAATCTCCTGAAGTTCTCCCACAGCTCCGAGATGTCTCGCTCCCGCTATCTCTCTTCATTTTGAGGCCCTGCCCTTTTTTTCCATCATGATAATCATCTGATGCAGTGCAAGTGATGCTCACTCATCTTAAATACTAATATGTTAATGTAATTAGAGAGGAGACGTTTAGCAGCCAGTAATTGGTACAGGGTTGCTTTAAAGCTGCTCCATGACCAATAGGATTTGGGAGTGGAATAGCAGAGAGGGGAAAAGATATGGCTGCACAGTTCCTGAGGCCTTAACTTCACTTTGTGAAGTCAATGATACTGAGCAACTTTTGGTATTTTATCATGTAAGTTGAGACTTAAAATAGAAAATGTTAGTTCTTTGTGTTGTTTTTAATCTGTTCTATCCTTGAGGTTGTTTATTTACCTAGTTCGCTTGTGGATATAATTTAACACAAGCTACACTGATGATGAGGTAATTTTATTCTCCTCCAATAACCTCTGTCATGCTTTGTTCTCTCTTCGTCTGCTCACTCAGCTCATCTGTATAAGTGCTATGCACTGAGGGACAGCTGTGGAATGTGTCTGAAGGCGAACCCCAGGTTTGAATGTGGCTGGTGTGTACAGGAGAAGAAATGCTCCCTCAGACAGGAGTGTACACCTCCAGAGAGCACTTGGATGCATGCCACCACTGGAAACAGCCGCTGTGCACACCCAAAGATCACCAAGGTAAGCCATGATAATGCACTCACAGGCTTTACATGGTAGAGCAGCAAATGACACGTACCTGCGGATAGACACTTCATAGGTTGTACTGAAGGTGTTCAGTGCTCAACATCCAAGAAAACACAGTGTATAAAGTGTGTTACGCAGTATCGCTACTTCTTTCTACTGTATGACAAATTGGTAGTTTCTTTACCAAACAGCACGCTATCAAGCTAACAGTATCAGTAAACTATTTTTCGAATCACTCACCACAAACAATGAGCTGAAATAAATGCCATATTTTTTTTCAATTCTTCATCTTAGTGCTTAAGTAATTGCAAAACATCGTATATTGTGACTGCTGTTGCCAAACACATTAACACACCTGATGAGGACATGAGAGAGCCTGTCCTATAATTAATATTATATGGAGCTGTGACAGTCAGGCAAAGAAAAATACATTTCTCTTGCTATTTTTGACATTAATAGACACCTAAGTTATTATGTTGGTAGTGCTGCTGAGCAAATTCACCTCCAAGCAATGGACAAATCAAGTTTTTGAAAGGAATAGGGCTAGAAGGGAGGGGGTATAATTGATATTATCTTGTCAAATGTTCTTGATTGGCTCATGCACAACAAGAATGAGTCTCTCGCTCTGAAAAGAATCCTAATGGTTAAATAAAGACGGTTTTTCAAAGGTAGTGATTTCATACGAGTGCATCTGCTGCGTCATTGTTTGGTCTTATTGAAAAGAGAAAGCAGTAGGGAAGAGAGACAACTTTGTAGCCATCATTATGACTGCAAACACAACACAGATGGGCTGACTAGGAGGAGGCAGTTCACACACACCAAGACTGAACACACTGATGTGATTAGAAATGATGGCCGCGCACACAGACAGACACATACACACACCTGAAGAGGCACGAAGGCTAGTTGTCTGGTGTGTGTGTGTGTGTGTGTGTGTGTATGTTGGAGACGGTGAAACAGGGACGTGTGCTAATTGTGCCCCACCATGAGTGTGAGTGTGAGGCACAGGTGCAGAATGTGTGTGTATCTGACAGGACGGGTGAGCTAAGGCGTCTAAACACCATGGCGTACCCATCTGTTGCCACCGATAACCGTGGCGGTGGTCTTCGTCTGACTGTGACCCGGGTCACTGTTCCTGCAGCTCGCCGCTGGGACTGACACACTTGTGTACGCTCTCTCACACACACAGCCCTGTTTGACAGCCAAGCACTGCTGTGTGGGATGCATCTTCAAGTTCTGCCCTTTGTTATTGTTTGTCCTTGTGTCTTCTTCCATTTATTTTCATCTTTTCATCATTCTGTCTGAAGCTCTTGAAACGTATTTGTATTTCAAACACGTTCAGACATCATATCAGTCAAAATAATGGTCCTTAAACACCAAGTCCATATTTGTCATATACTTTCTTTTAATACATCATTGGATAAAAATCACAGAATCACAGAGTGGAAAAAATGGAGTCATCGTCCAGTAAAGATGATTTTGTGGTCATCCTTAATGAGTTTAATAAATAATCCAAACTCTGCCATTGTTACTGTGTAAATTAAGTGAATAACACAGCCTCAAAATGCCTCAATTGTCCTCTCATTAGATTCATTTTTACCTCCACCAAGTGTAACGGTGGAGGTTATGTTTTCATCGGGGTTTGTTTGTTTATCTGTTTGTCGGTGTGTCTGTTAGCAGGATAACTCAAAAAGTTATGGACAGATTTTCATGAAATTTTCAGGAAATGTTGATACTGGCATAAGGAACAAATGATTAAATTTTGACATTTGTGTTGTGAGACATTGTTCACACACACACATAGGCTTTCCACATTTTCTTGAAATTCTTTAAAATTTTCTAATAAAAAATCAAACCTTTACCAAAATCTTTAATGATCTTCAAGTTTGTGCACAGACATGATCAACACTGTGAGGTCATATTTATTTTTAAGCATAGAACAGTTTTAGATGAAAAATTTAGTCTCAACGCCTTAAAATCTATTCATCTCTATTTAAATGAGAGTGAAATATGTATGGTTTATAGTACATGATATCTTGATCTATTACAGTCCTGTGTGGTTGAAACGGCATTTCTTGCGCGACACGTGTTCATCTCTGAGAATGCGTAATGGAGACGCTGAATAATTGGGGCACTGGCACATAGATAAATCCGTTAGCTAATGCTCCCCCTCTTTCTTCTTGCTTGCTTCACTTATCTCTTTGAAACAAGCGCAGAGGCAATTGGGTTGTGTGTGCGTCTATGTGAGAGAGGCGGAGGGTGGAGGGTGCAGGGGTGGGGAACTGGTGTGTGTGTGTGTGTGTGTGTGTGTGCAAGCATGTGCTCCTGCATGCATAGTAAGGGGTAAATCCTGGCCTCGGGGCGAGATGTTGGTGGGAGTCAAAAAGCAGGCGAAGGAGAGCTTCAAAACCAGCAGGAAGAGGAACACACCACTGGTTTCAGAACAAGGAAGAGCGAAGAAGAGACAAAGAAAAATAGAAACAGAGAGAGGTTTCACACCAGAGGAAGTGTTATCGCAGAGCTGAGCTGCCAGCCTCACCTCTTCTCTCCACCTTTGACATTTACAGTGTGACATTTAATGCCAAAAGAAATCTCTCCCCTTTCTACTGCCTTTTCATCCTTTAGTTCTCCCAAAGAGCATCACATCCACCACACAAATTGAATATTACACCGCTTCCTTCCCTCTGTTTGGTCAAATCCTGCTTTCCCCTTTTGATCCCTATTTTTTTATGCCATTTTGCTTTATTCAAGCTGCTTTGTTCATTTTTGCAGCATGCTAGCTGTTGTGTGGCCATTAGCTAGCGGATTAGCTGCTAATTTCATTTTGACCAGAGAATGTGTGTAAGACTGGGAAACGCCACCAGAGAGAGTGTAACCATGCATGCACACCCTCGCACGCAGCATACACACATACAGCTGCATGCACACAGCTACACAAAGCTTTCAGAGCAGTGTTGAACCTATTCGGTGTCATTTCCGAGTGTGCAATTGCCCATTTGACGTTGTTCAGTACTGCACAGTTGGGTACCATTCCACTAATAGATTTGGCACCTACGTACTGTTCTCCCAGTGGATTTATTGATGGTTTAGTGTTTAAATGATATATGTTTTAGAGATTTTAAGAATTTTGTAGTTAGGCTTTTAAAGTGCAATATAATTTCTGCTTTCTAACTTGGCACAAAAATATGGTACATTTCACAGCAGGTAAAGAGGCAGTTTGTCGTGTGTGTATGCATGTGAGAGTAGACACAACCATACATATGATGATGGCGGCGCGCAACAGTGCAGCGGCTTCTTAGCTACCGGCTGTCGTACTTAAAAATGTTGCTAACAGACTAAATAGTGGAGTAAAGTTTAGTTCTTTGGACCTGCTCAGGTATGTTTTATTATTAGGTTTTACCATTATTATTTTTAATATAGGATTCTTTTTATAGGATTTTTCCTATGTATGTTGCTGGTCCTGAGTGCTGATTTCATTTCATGTATATACTACATGTAATGACAATAAAGTGAACCTTGAACCTTGAACATATAAGCAAGGAGTATTCACTTCCTCCCGCACTTGATTCAGATTGAAAATGTGTGACACAAAGTAAGTTACAATAAGTTATCCCCAAAATCACATTCACATAGGCACAGACAGTGGCACACACACACACACACACACACACATTATACACACACAGAGTCTGGCGCTGTGTCCCAGTGTAGTGCAGCAGTGTCCTAGTACTGGCCTTGGATGCTGCCTGGCCCTCCATCATCCATCATCTCCTGCCTGCCTTCTCCTAGGGGACAGGAAGAGCATTACAGCTAGCCCTTAGAAACCAATTAAAACAACACAAGCCCTGGTGTGTGTGTGTGTGTGTGTGTGTGTGTGTGTGTGTGTGTGTGTGTGTATATGTGTGTGCAGAGGTGTATATTTTCAGTGTTGCAGCACATTTGTGTTTACATGCATATATGTGACTTTGTGTTTGTTCAGGGTATGATCGGTTTTTGCATCTCTGTCTTTGTCTAGCTTCGCAGCTTGTCTTTCTTTTGTTCTTTTTCTCTCTTTCTTTCTTCTCGTATTCTTTCCTTCCTTCTGCATACTTCAGTTCATCCTCTTCCTCTCTTCCGCCGTCCATCTATCGGCCAACATTGTGAAAAAAGTATTCCCTTTTCAATGCCTGTATGGACCACAGCTCTGTGATTTTTAGTTGAAACTATTAAATACATGAGAAAAAAGGGGGAATATTTATTCACTGCAGGATTTCAACTCAGCTTCTAAAATGAGCTCATTTACTTTTTAGTTTTTAACTGATCTTATGGCTAAAACATGCTGTCAGAGTTCAACCAGAGTAATTGGCCCCTGTGTGATTTTGATTCATTTGACAGGTTTGTTCTGTGTCTGTAAGGCTCCCATCCTTAAAACTAAATTTTAAACTCACACAGTTGTAAATATTTAGTGACTAAAAATGTTTTATCCTTCTATTTCCTTGTTTCACTGCCTCCATCAGTTTGTACTTAATTTTTTGAACAAAACATATCACCGATCCACTTCAGAAGCCTTATATGCCATGCTCATGTCGTCTCTCTCTGTCCCTGCTTCCCCCTTCCTCCTTCTCCTCTAACTAGCAGATGCTATCTGTACAGTGCCGCTCAGACGGCCACAATAGGCCTCACACAAAGCCTCAGACGCAATGGGACAAGTCAGAGACGAGGATAAAAAAAGGGAGTTTGAATGGGTGTAGAACGCTGCGACGGCTAGAGGAGAATAGACCAAGTGTTTAGGCTGGTGGCTTTTATCAAAAAGGGCTTTTTGTTTGTGTTGTTTAGTAGTGGATGTAACAACTTGTGTGTATGTGTGTCTGTGTGTGTTTTGATAAGCCAGTGCTTATAGAGAAAGAGAGATTTGATTACCATATCTGAAGATTGTGAGTGGTGCACCACTGTGTGCCACTCACTCTTTTGTCTCCAGCTGAAATATTTGCATTCAGGCACATTGACAAAGAGACAGAGAGTGAATTAAAAAGACAGAAGTCCAGAGAGGAAAAGGAAAGGGCGAAGGAAGGAGGAGGGATGTTCATCATAAGCCTAGCTTGTGTAAGATGGAAAACACTCCTTAATTATATCAGTGTGGCATTTCAGCTGTGGCCTGCGTGACACCGGGCTTTGTTCCCATTGTGTGTTTCTGCTGGTGGTGTCCTGAACACCTGTGGCTTTGACTAGACCAGCACCTTTTCTATAACGATGTTAGACTGGAGATCATTGTGAGTTAGCAGGTGGAGAAATACAGCTACAGATAGCAAGCTGGGAGAGTGGATCCAATTTAGCTGTGAGACTGTGGATACACTTAAAAAGTTTGGTCAAGTTTACCCATTAGGTGATGTCCTTTCAAAAGTCAGACCTGGAAAATGTGTTACTGTGAGAGTGTCTTGACACATCATAATTATAACAGACGAGTTCACGTGCTTTCATCTAGAAATCAACACATTTGTCCAGGACAACGACAAAGAGTGGTAGTAGTCGATACATCACTGAGCTTCAAGCATCTCCTGTGTAATTAAAGTTCACAACAAGACAAAATTATTTTGGAACGTTGCAGCAGTGGGAACCGGCCCCTCTCAGCTTAACTCAAGCTGGCTGAATGTGTCTCTTGCAATGTGTCAAGTTGCCAGTGGATAGTTTTATAATGTAACATTATATAGTGTATGTTTTTCTCAGTATGGATGGGCTTTAGCTCACCTGTCACCAACAAGCACAGCATTATTATCTGCTGTTCCCCCACTGAAATGCTGTCTCAATAGTGGTGTTTTCTTTGCTTATGAGAGGTGACATCAGTTCTTCTAAATGACAGATCTTCTCCAGAAATGGACGGGGGAAACTTTTGAATTTTTGTTTTCTTTTCTTCATTTAATCAATACTAGAAATGCAATTCATTATATAACCACCAACAGAAAACCATAGATGATGTTATCAAAGAGTCTGGTTTGATCACTTTTTTAAGACAATCCTGGAATGCCAACAGTTGAAATATAAATAGTAAGAATCATTCCTGTGGAAATATTAAACCAGTTTAAGGAATGTTACAGAGTGATGCAACGTAAGCATTTGCAAGTTTCAGCTCGTACTGTTGTGAATCTTTGGTCTAAACAAGGCTTCAGATGTACAAAGTAATTGTTCCATAGTCCTGGTAAAGCAGGTAGCAGATACTAGCGCCTTAACTTTCTGATGCATAGGGATTGATAGCGACTAGTCTCAGTTCTTCAGATGTGTGTGTTTCCCATATCAGTGTGATGTGTTACTCTCATGATCCATGGGGCAGTGTCTGAAAGAGTGCAAGAATGAGATCACTGGAATTTATCTTGTCCTTCCTCTGTGACGACCAGGTCACAGACTGACCTTATCCACTGCTTGACTCTCCACCACCAAACCAGCAAAGTCATATCCCAGCCATTGGGACTAATGACACCCCCCCCCCCCCCCCTCCTTACCAGGTTCTAATCCAATTAGCTTTAGCCCTAATTATGCTAGCAATGAGTGATTACCACAGGGGCTATTGTCTGCTTCAGGCCAGGATGAATGGGACAGTGATTAGCGGCTAGGCTATCCTCGGGTAGCCATTAGCACCTCCGCCTACCTTTCGTAGACCTCTAGGGGAAAGCAAGGGAACAGAGGTCATAGTGAGCAGTAATTGTGTTCAGTAGATTAATTGTCAGCAGGTTAAATGAGAGATGTAAGTAGGGGTGGGTGGGTGGGTGCAGGTTAAGTGTGTGAGTTGGCAGGTTGTGAATGTTTGACTGAGTTGAGTCTGACTTAATGGATCCAAGGTCATTTTTCATCTCCCTTAATGAGGTACCAAGTCTCTGATTCATGTAGAATGAATGATGTAAGCAACCTGTCAGATCAATTCAATTGGGACCATCCATAATGGGACGCCATATGTGTACCACATGTGATTTTTACAAGATTTCCTGGCTAACCTATGTCATTTTTTAATTGCACTTTCAACAGTTGTATCCTGAGACGGGCCCCAGACAAGGAGGAACCATGCTGACCATCATGGGTGAGAACCTGGGCCTGCAGTTCAAAGACATCCAGAACGGAGTCCGCATCGGCAAGGTGGCCTGCAACCCGCAGGAGGACCAATACATCAGCGCTGAGCAGTATGTTGACACTATCTCCTCCTTTATCTCCTCACTCCCACCCCTCACTTTCAGGCTCCTTGTTTCAGAGACTCCACTTCGCTGCTTCTCTTTGTCCAATATTGATGTGACACTGTTTGTAAAGTGCAGCACTGCAACTCTTTCTCTTAGACCTCTGTTTCAATAAAAACTCCAAAGGTTAAGCACCACCTTTTCCTTCTTGAACACATTAACACATAAAATTAAACGGTAGCTGAGTTTTTATGGAATCTTCTTTCTCTAATAATTAGGAAAATAGTCCAATTGGACTCAAATCATTTTAAGTAACGACGTACGTCCATCAGATCAAATTGGCCCATTTAGAGGGAAATTTGATGTCATTTTAAGTAGGTTATATGAGTTCTAAAAATGGTTCCATGTACATGCTCCCAATGATGAAGTAACCTCTGCTAGTTTCAGAGAAATGCTAAACTATTGCAGTCTCCTTGCATGTAACACTAATAACTGCAGTTGTGTATTCTAGAGCAGTATTAGTTGAGCAATAGGAGTAAAGAAATATTTGTGCCAAGTTCTTGGTGGGTGTAGGCCCATCTTTTACAAAAGAGTCTTGGTTCAGTCTGTTGCATGTCAGAGAACTATTTGTTCCGCCTGTAAACAAGATATGTTAATAATGTCCTTTTGTGCGCATGTAAGTAATATCATGGGAATTATCCATTAGATTTAATGAATGGAATGAAAAATGTGATTCTCAACAACAGCCAGTGAGAACACTACATTATTAGATCTATTCAGATGTGAAACCACCAGATGAGTCACTCTGTATTTTATCTTGAATTCATCCAGCAGTATACATGATCAAATTTAGGACAAGAAAAAATTGGGGGCACTCATCACAGCCGGAAATGCCCTCAATATTCTCTTTCCAGCTTTGTAGATGTCATTAGTACACAAATGTTCTATTTACTAAGTTTTGCAGCACAGTGGGACTTTGAAAGGCTGAGACATGGTAGCAATGATGCTGCGTATAATATAGTGTTATCTAGGACATACAGTCCAACTCTGACATCTGTAGCTGTAGCTATAGCAGATGCTTCTGTGTTTTGTCCAAGTGATCACATCCAAAAAAACACCAAGGTGTCGATGTTTAACCCTGTTAGCCTTGTAAGGCTGCATTGGCCTGTTGCCATAGCACCCGGAGGAAGGCGGCAGAGGAGGAAGACGAGGAGGAGGAGGGCGCGGCTAGCAGTGAGGCTGTCATGCTAATTAAAAGTGATGTTAGCCATACGGTGCCATTAGTGGCCCGGTTGCTCTCGTCATTCCTGTGACTCTATCACACTCTAGCGCAGGAGACAGGACAGGGTTACAGGACTGACAGCTAAGGTCAAAGGTCAGCTGGTAGACAGAGTGGGGGAAGGTGGTGGGTGGACAGTTGGGCTAAATGTAGACTTATTGGCTTCTTCTCTGGATGTCTGTTCTTCTTATGCTTGAACTTCAGACAGTCACTATGCATTTCTTGTTTTAGTGACCAGAATGAAATTCAACTGCGATGAAATGCAACACCTCTAGTCCTTTTAGCATTAGTAGGCAGCTCATTCACCTCGATCATTAAATATTTACCAGACTGAGAAATCTAAATTATTGTGAGCAGCGACAAAAACAAAACCTGTATCCCTTTTTATTGCCTTATTAGTAGTTTCTGTGTGACAATTTGACATATGTTTAATTTTTAACTATCATATTCCGCTTCACTTGCTTGATTGAGTGAGGTGTGATTCATTATGTTGTTATTTTTACAGATGTACCATGAACCATTCTAACCACGTAATAACAGCTCAATGGAGCCACCTGTCATTTGTGCAGTAATGATGCAAAGTGAAGCCGTGGTTCTAACGGAGAGCTGTCCAGCATTTTAATCACGGCCCCTATCATAGCGGGAGACCCGAGAATAAATGAAAGAGAAAATAAAAACAATGGAAACGTACAGCAGTGGAATGTGAAATTCATTGTCGCCACAGTTGCCATGGCCACCTGCAGGGAGGATGTAAGCAGGAGAGTTAATAACTCATCTCAGGGAGGGAGGGAAGATGAGGAGATGTGTAGGATATGAGCTCGTTCAATTCGTCAGCCTCTCTCACTCCGACCCATCCTCCGTCTTCCTTTCTCCTTCCTTTTCTCCTTTGCTTCTCTACCTGCCTCTCTTCTGCACTCTCGGCCTTTCTCTCCGTCTCATTCGTTCGCTCTGGCTAATTAACAGTCAAGTGTGTCTCCAGTGGGTGAAACATGAAGTAAGTGTGTGTATGTGTGTGTGTGTGTGCTCCCCCTGTGGGCTACGTTGCCGCTCCTCCCCTCACTCAATCATTTCTCCAGTGGATTTTCATTTGGCCAGCCAGTGCCCAGGGCCAGCTTCTGGGCTTATGGTTCTACAGAACAAACTAATGCAGACATACACTTAACTCCTCAATCTGAGACTCAAGCTGTAAAGACTTGCACATAATAGAAGATAAGAGTCACTTTGATACGGTTTCCCTTTTATGTATGGGTGCTTCTATGAAACTGGAACCTAAAAACAGGACATGGGGGTTAAAAATTCAAACCAGATGTAGACTAATGTTATGAAGCAAGTTTGGAAGCACTTTGGGTCTATTTTAAAGATAAATACTGAGATAAAAGAGAAATAATTTTTCTGATAAAACACATTTTTATATTATTTTACCTTATATTTAATACAAAAATCTGTATGTAACGCGGTCAAAAAGACACGAAAATTACGAGCTACTATTTTTTTGAATACCTCTTTATTCTCTCACAGGTACATTTTGGGAATTGAACTAATTATGCAAGGCAGAATGTTTGACAAAAAGGACTGCTGTTGCTAAATTATTTGTGATTTATATGTATTTAAGTGGGCAGGTTCTGTATGTAACGCAAGTGGACACACTGGGTTACATACAAAACCTGGAAGGAGACTGTTGATTCATGAAAAACCTGCATGTCTGGATTAGAAAAACCCCTTGGATCATCAAATTAAACACAGTTCCTTTATTTATAGCGCTATATAAGACCATTTCAAGCCATGATTTCAAAATAAAAAGCACTGACACCGAGGTAGCTTTTCCTGTCCCAATTTTAGTCATATTTTTGTCCCCAATATTTTATTGAAAATTTATTAATTTAGGGGGAAATATATCTAAATTTCTCTTTTAGTATTGGGTCTAAAAAGCTACCAAAATGTACCCAGTTTCATAGAAGCATCCATATTTACATGATTTAGACAGGCCTTAAATACGATTGAATTATGACATTTTTAGGAAGTTGCATTAACCTCAGTTTCTGTTTTAAATGTGCTCTTGGGAAAAATTTGTATTGATCATGATGCATCAAAACTAGAAAATAAAACTAATATGTAAGCAATAACCACTAACGCAGCCAATTCTGAATTTATCAGAGCACACCCAGCTTTTTTGTCACCTAAGCCAACATGGCCTCTCTTCTAGTTTCATCTAAGTAAAAATTTTAACCAACCACTGCTTGAGAAAAGCGCAATTAATAGTTGGTTGAAGGAAGCCTGCAAAGCTGGGTGTAGTAGCGCTATAGTCATAAATCCACTGTACAAAGCCACCAAGAACTGCCCTGTATTTTTCTATATTCACATCAAGAGCATCACTTAATTGAATAAACGTATCCTTGGCACTGTTTTTGTTCATAGGGGAGTGAAATAAGTCTTAAATTGCTGGTCTTAAAAAGACAGAAAAAAAAAGCAGAAATCCTGTTTTTATTTCACTTGCTCTTTATTTCTTGTTCTTCTTTAATGTCAAGTAGCGCTCTCATTAACAAGCAAACACTGAAGTGATGTAAGATGAACGCAAGCTGAATATAAGCTTAATTCATGCCTTTCATTTTGGTTGCGGGAATTCATCAAACTGACCCCTGCACCTCTGTTTCTCTTTGTCAGGATTGTGTGTCGACTGAATGATGCAACAGGTTACAGGGTGCAGGAGGCTCAGGTGGAGGTGTGTGTGAGGGACTGCATTCACCCCGATTACAAAGCAGTCTCAACCAAGGCCTTCACCTTTGTGGTGAGTACTGCTCATTTAAAAGCTAAGGCAGTTCTTTACGGGCGATTTTTTTTTTTTTCCTAGTCAAGTCGAGAAGCCATAGTTCATGTGTCTGTCCTCTGCCTTTGTGTCCCAATACAGTCACCGTACTTTACTCGTGTCCATCCTTCCACCGGGCCACTGTCTGGAGGAACCAGGATCACCATTGAAGGCAGTCATCTCAATGCAGGAAGCGCCGTAGCTGTGAAGATAGGACTCCATTCCTGCCACTTCGAAAGGTGAGTGAAAGGAAAATGTACGTTTTTCTTTGTTTTATAATGTCATACTTCATGTAAGAGTCTTTTAACAATTGTAACTATTTCCTGTTAATAATATCACTTATGTCTGTGATTTGGAGTCGTAGCTGGTTTGAAAAATCTCGCAGGTACAAGGATGACCCATAGTAATATAATTCTCAGCTATTGTACAAATGACAGTGTAGCTTTTCTATGGGAAAGTGATATTATTGTTAAGTTGTGCCTTAAGTGCATAGCCCACATTTTGTCTGATATGACTATAGTTTGGAAGAAATTATATGCTCTTTCTAGTAATTGGTCTTACATTTTGCCTGCTTCAAACTCATGATTGAAATACGTGGTCTTTTTGTCCTATTTTAGATATTAGTGCAATAATCTGCCGCCATTTGTCAGTCACTCTGCAAGAGAATGCCAGGATTTCAAGAGGAGGAGACATAGATCCAATTTGATATGACTCTAATTCTTCGAGCAAAGGACTCTATTGTTTCTTTGAGTCCCCTTCCTGGCAAACTGACAGCGAACTGAGCCCTGGACTAAATCCACTCATGTACGGTCCCTGGCAGATGGCAGAGAAAAGGAACCTCACATAAAAGATTGTCTGTGCACTAACACAAGCATCTATATGCGTTGTTTTGTCCTTTATGTTTTATTATAGTGGCTAATGCTCTAGTGGATTTTTCTTGTTCCGGTTATTCTTTGTTATTTTTCTTGCTTTTTTTTTTTTTTAACACTGGTGTTTTTGTTACCTTTTTTTTTTTTTTTTTAAAGACAACAAGTGACAGGTTAAACTAATGAGCTTGGACCCATCAAGTTCTTTTTCTATCATATCAAAAGAAATACTAAAGGCCAATTTAAAGCTCTATAGCACATCCTGAGAAAGGTGAACGTAATAGTCTTGGCCTTTCATTCACTGAGCAGCTATAACCTTTATGGCCAAAGTAATGAACTGGTTGAGTCCATCTCTTTAATATGTCTTTGTATTCAGTGGGGCCTCTACTTTAATCAAAACCTATTTACCCCGAGTCACTCATCCTCTTATCTCTCTCTGCAAACCCCTTTCCTTTCCTTCTCCTTTCTTTCTTTCTGTATCCCCTCTTGGCTTTCTTTTGTGTGGCCACAACCTTGTCAGAAATACGTACGCGGCCCTACAGGTGCTCTCAGTGGGACAGTGTTGTGAAAAGCGTTACCATGGAAACGCAGCACTAGTGGAATGTAGATTTTTTTTTTTTTTGCATCCTTCGTCATTTTTTTCTATTCTTCTGTCTTCAGACCCCTCTCAGTCTGAGTGTAGGACGCTGTTGAAATTGCCTCCTGGGAGACAGCAGGGATATGTCCAACAAAGACACCTGATTTTCCATTTTTGCTTCTTTTGCTGTTTTTTTTTTTTTTTTTCATGAAGTCTCTTAACCCAACCCCACCCCGTTGCATGCTGCTGGAATAGAGCTGCCAAAATAGGTTTCCACTAGTTCATCTCTTCCATCATCGTCTGTCTTTCTGTGGATTTCACTCTCACAGCAGATAACGGGGGAGGATTTATGTACAGATCTGCTTGCTCTTCTCATGTTGAAAATTTCACACTGTGCTGCCCGCCATCATGCCTGAGCAATACAAATACAGCCATTTACACATCCTCGCAGCGCGCTGTAGGATACTTCCAGAGGAAAAACATATTCTTACACAAAGTTAATGTTCTATCTGTATACTGTGTTTATACGTAAATTCACAGACCTGCACCCAGAACACAACCTAGCGCACACCTGCTCAACACAGAAACCGTCTCATAGGTACCATCACACCTGGTCGACACAAGCGCACACACAAATAGTCTCACAGGCAGCAGTGTGCCCCCCTCCCGCTGCCACCGGAGGAGGGGGCAGTGGAATGAGCCACTGGAGTGGAGCGCAAAGTTTCTGGCAGCGACACAAAGTTTCCCAGCAGGTCACAGCTGGCTGCCTGTCTGCTGCAGAGGGAGTTACATCACACAGGGAGACGACCGGCCTGATCTGCCACTTCAGATCTATCAGCCAGAGAAAGCGCAGGAGAGATAGAGAGACAGACAGAAAAAGAGAGTGGGTGTAGGGAGGGGGGGCTTTGAAGTGTAGTACTCTATGATTCGGGCTGATGAAATTATGACTGGCCACATTGAAAGACATTGGCATTGTTGATGGATGAATGCTTTGCCAGCACTTGTGGTTGTGCTGCTTTTTTTGTCGCAACTGATTAAAAATGAATGACTTCCTGAAGAGAGCAAATAGGACTCTTTTACCCTGTCATCGAATCACCCTCTACTTTCTCAAAATCTTCCTCAAGACCTTTCAGTATTGGTCCTTAGAGTATGAAATTGACTTAACGTTTTTCTTTTCTGTCCACTGCTCATCCCTTCATCTCTTGCTCTTCCAGGCGAAGCAACAAAGAGATAGTGTGTGTGACCCCAGCGGGCCAGGCACCAGGGACTACCCCCGTCATGGTGGACATAAACTCTGCTGAGCTGAGGAACCCAGAGGTCAAGTTCAACTACACGGACGACCCCACCATCCTGAAGATTGAACCCGACTGGAGTATTGCCAGGTGAGGAGACAGTCTACCACACTTTTCTGTGTTGGATAGAATTTACCACTCAAAAATGAGGTTAATGAATAATTCTTAAAATTACGTACATAGTGCAGGTCAAGCCTGAAAGTAATACACACAATGAATAATTAAAGGGGAGCTAGAAGATATTTTCACAAACTGGGTTTTTCTGTGGCTTTGCTCAAACGTATACTTAACTCCATCAGCAGTCATCATATAATACATGAGCTTGTCATATGATTATTTTATTATGTATAATTTAAATCAACACTGAGTGCTTCATCTACAATTCCACTTGATGTGCGTCTATAGAACAGATACAAATGCATCTATACATTATTAATCCCCGGTTGTTGATGCTCCATAAATTAATGCTTGTTTTAGGAGGACAGTATCAGTAAACTGAAATATGAACTTGGAGTAAAAGGTGATAAATGTGTTATTCTGCTGGCATACTCCCTGGCTGGGTCTCTAAGAAAAAAACAAACTAGACATTCTTTTTCATTTTCACCTTTGTCTTGCTTTTCAAAGGCATATTATTTATTCAGTTTATCTTTATGTTTCAAAAGTAAATCTTTGAACACAGGAACAGCAGCAAAGGATGCTCCTGAAGCAGTGCACTGCTAGTTGATGAGCTGCAGCAGAGATGTATCTGTAAATATTCCTTGACTTATTGAAATGAGACTACATAGCCACGGGAAGATTTCCTGTGCAAACACAAGCTGTGTTTTGGAGAAAAAAAGCTCAGAGCTTCCAGATGCTAATGGGCTCACTAGCATGACCTAGAAACTCCTCTACTCTTCAACGCAGCCACGTACAAATACTCACACACTGTTGACTTCTCCTGTACTTTAGAAGTTTTGTTTCAGTAATAAGTGATTTCCTGAGCATTTACTTCATTGTTATGCTTGACTGCCATTGGAAAGGCATATGTGCAAATGGACCAGAAAATATTGAAATAGTAAATGCAATAGTTGTCACGATACAGTCAACCTAATGTTAAAACTTTTTACCTTTCTTTTTTTTTTTTTTTTTTTACAGAAATATACTGTGGTATTTTCTTGGCTCTACTTGAAAATTGACACTTACTGAAGATATTTCCATGCAAAAGCATAATTATGCCTTCTGTGTCTCAAAAAGAATGTCATATGTGGAAATATATTTAACTAATACAGCTCATTAAACTCATACTAATAGCAACACCATCCAACCTGTCTTACATGTGGTGAAAGACATTTTTTGTTCAAAGTGCAACAATCCACTACTGCATCACATGGGGCTGAGGTGAAAATGGGAGCTGCATTTGAAACTCTGCAGGGAGACAAAAGTCTCTTATCATGCGAAAGAGGTGTGAGTGGATAAGAAGTCTCATTTGGAATGGGATGAATGAAAGGTTGAGGGTAGGCGAGGGAAACAAGAATGAAAGTGCGAGCTGCAGCCTTGGGGGGAAATAACCTTTGCACTTGGCTTGTGTTTGGCGTTTCACTCAGCTCTCCCAAAGGAAGAGGCGCATGGTTCTCCAGGCCAATCACGCTTTTATTTACCAAGCTATTTTGTCGCCGTGTCCCCTTTGGTAACCCCTTCACCGAGGTGGTTTCAAACACTGCTGAGGCTCTCTAGTCCAAAACTCAAATCAGACATGACTGAGAATTGTTCTCTTCCCTCCAGGAAGAGAATCACTACATAACAACCAGACACATGGCATACAGTGACTGCATGGCATTACATGTTGTTTGCACTGCACCACAAATAATATATAATATATATTAATACACCTTAACCCATAAAGACCCAAACATCCACTAGTGACCAAAATCGTGTAATGATCTAAACTTTAATACCTGTTGATCCATTAATCCTATCTATCCATGTAAATAATTGGTGTAAAATACAGTTTGTCATCTTTTCATGGTCATCAGACATGACCCATTTGGATGTTCAGAGGCTCTGTAGTGACCATGGAAACACTGTCATCTTCTACAACATTGATTCACCAGTAAAACCCATGGAGTTGGATCAATTACAGTGGCTGGAGACACTAGGTTTCTGTTCAGTTAATGAGAGATTTTACTGAAAAAGTCACTTTTTCTTCAGTTTTCTCTGTTTCCAATATAATAACCCTCAATTTTAATCTGAGTTTTAATGAACATCTACATGATCACTAAATTAAATATAGGAAAATACATTATTTACACTGAAAAAACACAAAATACAGAAGATAATGTCATGATAAATGTTGATAAATTACCTTAGAAAGGTTACTGACACAAAAGTAACACTGGGTCTTTATCGGTTAATATGTTCTTTGTGTCTTGAAAATAACTATTTCATTTGACAGTGAAATAACACTTTGAGCCACTGCATGCTCACAGATGTCGCTACATGTCCTGATCTGTATGTTGTCCTCCACTTCAAAGGTCTCTCCTGTGACTAAATCCTGTTAATTGCTCTGTTTTCTCACTTTTTGCACCAGCCTCATTCAACACTTCAACATCTGTTAGCCTGCTTTAAAAATCTGAGAATTAATAGCCCTTCTTCTTAGTCAACACTCTTTACAGTGATGACTCACCTTAAGGTCTCAGTTTAATGTTAATATTCTACCATTATTGCAGTTGTTCCAATTCAATAGTGAGGTTTTTTGATGTTAATCAGGTTTAATCAGGGGCATTTTTACTGAATGAAAGATGTATAACAAACAAGAAAGCCTGCATTACTAGTTGGAAGGCAAACCATCCTACTTTTAAACATTATAAAAGACTTAGATATCAACAGGTTTTCAATATACACAAATATTTTGACACTGACCTTTTCAAGATGGTAGTTTGAGCCTGTCTTCTCCCAGCTGAATAAAACTGCCTCCAGTGGGAAACAAAGAAAGAAACAAAATAGTACAACCAGCTCTAGCCACTTTTCCATATTTTGATGAGATAAATGACATGCTAGAGTGCTGCTAATTGGAGTATGCACAGCTGCGTGTAAACAGGGATACTAGCAGAATATTAATCTTCAGTAGCCATATAACCAGCGTATTAGAAATAGTGTTTTTGGAATGAGGATAAAAAACGCAGTATTTTGTGTATGTCAACAGATTATTTTTTGTCACAGTGTGTTGGATGACTCCCACTGGAACTGACTGGGCAATACCCCTTTCCTGTTCTAGGCTGTGTAGTAACTTATTTAGCTGCTGTCAGACCACTACACATCAGATAAAGTTCATCCTCTCGGGCCAGCAGAGGCTGAGGAGAGGACAGTGTGGTGGAATAGGACTCTCACCCATATTACCTATGTCTGTGTTGGTCAGCAACACACAGATCTGAATAGGTCACAGGTGTAAAGGTTACAGAACATGTCAGATCACAGATGACAGTGCAGTTGCTGAGTATATTTCAGGCTGAAAAATACCCCAATGTAGTATTAATAAAATATCTCCCCTGGCTTTTCAGAGGTGGTGAAGAGAGGCCAAAAGCTGTTGCTCTCAGGAGTAATGCTGCATATTTGCTCACTCTTTCCTCCAGCCACCAAATCAGTTTAAACAAGCTTTTAACATTCATGCAACGGCTTTAGCATTCCTATCATTACCTGAAAGAGGACTTCCATGAATACACAGGCAAGGGCCACAGCAGAGGAAACCATTAATGGCAAAGTGCCAACTGGAGAGTCCTTATGGTTCCCACAGAAAAAAAATATTAACGTTTATGTCTGCTGATAATCCTGCTGAATACTGCATAGGCTAAATTAAAGAGTATGTATTTTTGCCCACTTATTATGTTGTTATATTGTCCAGTACATTCTAATTTTGTGTCTTAATAGAGTTTTTTAAAATGTTTATTTGGTGTATATTTTTATAAATATATAGCTTTGTATAGTTTTCTTTTTCTGTTGTATTGATAATTTCTTTCCTACTACTTTTATCATACTTGAGCGGAGCGACTGTAATCGCCCAATTATTTCCATCTGGGATTAATAATATATTCTGATTCTGATTCTGACCGGTTTGAGCACATGACGTTGTTTTCATTCTTCCTGTTCTAGTGTGTAATTATGTTTAGCTTCACTGTCTCTAAATTACGTCTTGTTATCTCTCTTTTTTCTCTAAGTGGAGGAACCATGTTGACCATTACTGGAACCAATCTGGCAACCATCAAGGAGCCCAAGATGAGAGCCAAGTATGGAGCTGCCAAGTCAGAAAATGTAAGTGGCTGAAGCCAGACACCCGTACATGATTTTATTGACAAAACAAAAAAGCACTGACTTAACTTGGCAAGTGAGACGGCCTGAGACAGATGTAGACACACAGGTGTCTTTATCTGAGTGTCTCCCTCTCTTTCTCACACTCTCCTTCTCACTCTGGGAAAACTGATTTTCAGACCGTACACACACCTGGGACACAGACAGACACACACACCTGACCCACCGGTCAACCAGCCAAGGGCCTATTTTCTGTTTGTTTTTGATGTTGAATTTCCTTTTAGCAGTTTAACCTTTGAAATGTCAACCAGCAATAAAGCAGCTCTGGCAAATCCCCCTCTCTTCACCTCGCACCACGGGGCTTAGCTAACCTTTCTCCCACACCCACAAGCTGCAAGTAAAAATATCCCTTTTTTCGCTTCGTCCCTTTCTCTGCAGTCATTCTGTTTCCTTCGTTAATAGTTCTATCAATCTATAAACACAGTTTTTTCGACGTCTTAGTGTTATTACACCACGTTTGTGTTTCATTGCATCAATGTGTCATACAGGAAAAAAATGTAAGGTTATAACACCCTGTGAAACTATTTAAAGCTCTCTTTTGCCATGCTGTGTTATCATTAACAGCTACCGGCTGACATCTCCTGTTTCGCTGTGTGTCATTACAGTCTAATTTGTTATACGGTGACTGATTCAAGTGTCGAACCCCACAGGGGGATTACTAGATGATATCAACACTGATTACAACTCTGATGTTATTAAGCCAGCCTCTTCCTCATTATGTCATTATGGAGACATTTAATCACTCACATCACATTACTGTTTCAGTAATCTTATGTATTGATTATATTTTATGTTGAATTTTGAATCTGGAATGTTGATGAAAAAGCTGATATAGTATATTATTTAAAGGTTTGCTCTTACTTCCTGCTCTTTACATTACTTTCTCCTCTGCTCCTCTGTACTTTTTAATATTTTCATCTTCATTTCTCCCTCTGTCTGTCTTCACCTTGTTTAGAACTGCACGGTTGTCAACAACACTGTGATGGTGTGTCTGGCGCCCTCTGTGGCTGGATCTGACAAAGGCTTCTCAGAGACGGGCACTAGTCCTGATGAGATCGGCTTTGTCATGGATGACGTGCGCTCCGTGCTGGTGGTAAACGAGAGCTTCAACTACCACCCGGACCCCGTGTTCGAACCTCTGAGCCCAACAGGCATGCTGGAACTGAAGCCCAGCTCACCACTCATACTCAAGGTAAATTGGAACTTGTGCTTTGAGCATTGATCTGCTTTGGCCTTGTCTCTACCAGGCTTCGCTTCACATCCATCATGTCCTTTTTCTTTAGACTCTTCACTCAACTTCACCCACTTCCTGTTTTAGCATCACTTTGCAAGTGTTCTCTTCCAACTTCCTGACTTTAAGTGTCAAACTTTTTTATGCATTTTTTCTTCCTTCTCTTTCAGTTTCCACATTTATTCCTGCCCCCTGTCCTCTCTTCTGTTAATTAAATCAGGGGAAATTTGTGTCTCATGCAAAGGTTTAATTTGCACTATTTTTTGATCAAAAGTTCTTCCTTAAAGGTGCAGAAGAAACGTTTAAAACACAGGGCTAAAGGTTATTTCAGCATTAGCCTTAAAAGAAACAGCAGATAGTGGTGTGCCGGTATTGTCAACAGTGTTAAAAGCTCAATCTCGTAAATGGTTATTTTAAAAAATCCTGCACTGACCTCCCAGCCAGCATCTACAACACACAACTGATAAGACGTTGACAGCCATTTGAAATGATTTGCACCAAACATTCGTGTATAGACATTCTCCTCGCTCCTTCCTTTTTGCTTTGAGAGCCTCCTTTCAACACAGCCTTCTTTCAGATGTGCCTCAACCTTGAAAGATGTTATTTCTTCGCTTGCTGTCTCCACTGGGGTTTGGAGACCTTTAAGAAAAAAAGTAATTTCTATAACGCCCCCCTTTAAAATCAGGTGCAAAAGAAAACTAATGTTTATAAAGTGGACCCATGCGTCGCAATGCCACCTGCTTAGATTTCTATCGGATAACTTCTGAAGAGGAACCTCATAGCTGTGTTTACTGTGAGCCATAGAAGCAGCACACACTTAAATCCAGACAGTATTTAGAAAAGGCTTTGCCCCACCCACCCGCTCTCTCTTTTGTCATTTCACCTCTCCTCTTGAACTTCAAAGCATTTCAGGAGCGAGAGAGAAAATTATCATGCAATTTCATGGAAAATGAAAGCCATTTTTCTCTTGGCCAATCAGGGTGGAATTTTAGAGATGAATAATCACTCCTTCCATCCCTGTAACTTTAAATATAATTCTATAATGAAAAGCACTTATTGGCCCACCGTGCTCCGGGTAAAGAATGGCAAAAATAAGCAGCCCAGAAATGGCATCCTATTAAATAATTGCGGAGAAATTAGACGTTTGTCGAGATTTTCCAGCAATTAATTCCTCCCACTCTACGGAACATGGTGAGGGAGGACATGTGGGGAAGGTAGAGGTAGAAGAGGAGACGAAAGGAAGGAATTTCTGGAGAATTGAATTACTCTAACACATTCCATTTGATGGAAATTTTACCATTGCATAATATGCAGCCACCAGATCTTAATGTGTACTCATGAATTGTCAGGTGTTCTTTGGCAGAATTTTGATTGATTGATTAATTAATTGATTGATTGCTTATTTTGAATATCAACATTTAAAACCAATGCAGCAAGAAAAATCAATATAAAAAAGAAAACCTATTCGAAAAGGAGCAGAATGAAGTTCAACTTATATACTCCTGCCCCCTTACTAAATCCCCATGTCAGCTCTAGGGATGGGAATTGATAAGAATTTAACGATTCAGATTCCATTATCGATTTTGCTTATTGATCCGACTCCTCATCATTTCTGTTATCATCTCACTGGGTGAGGGAATAAAAAAGTACAAAGGGGTTTGTTTGCATCAACTGTCTTTTATATTTCCATCTGCACAGAAAATATAACGTATACAGTATGCACAAATAATAACAGATGATGGCAGACCCGGCTCCAGATCGTCATATATGAGGTGGCAATCAGGAACGTTAAGGGGGCACATGCTGGTGACAGTAACAACATTGAGGGGGGGTGCTAGGGGTCACACCACACGACCATAGAAAGTGAACGTGGAACTTAAGACGCTTTACTAATTCCTCTATGTCTCCCGCTGTTTTCTTTTTCCCTACCTTCGGACACTTTTATTTGAAGGGGCAGGGTGTTTGTTGGCCCACTCCCCACCCCCCACTCTGCTGCAAGATTCACAAGCGTCTCTAAGTAGCGTATCAAACATGTGACATTCCTGCAAAAGAATTGCATGCTATGTGGACAAATGTTGGAGCATATTGGAGGTATTTCCCCTTTTGCTGAAATGGAAGCTTTGCAAGTGTTACAAGTGGCCCTGGTGTCATCTTTTCATGTGAAATATAGCTATACTTTGGAGTGTTTCTGCCTCGACACCATGTTGGCTACGTTCTAACCAAAACAATGCAGCGTACGTGTGACGTCATCACACATGTGCAACGAAGGCAGAACCGATAAGCAGAATTGTTAAGCAGGCAGGCAAATGATTCCAAGTAATTGAGTTACTGGGAGCCGGTTCTCAAAAAGAACCGGTTCTCAATTCCCATCCCTAGTCAGCTCCCATAAGTAAGCTTAACTGTCCATTTCATAACAGTATTACACATCAAAATTAAACTCTGTCCATTTCATAACAGTATTACACATCAAAATTAAACTCTGTCCATTTCATGAATCAAGCAGAAGCACCATTGCTAATGAATATATCAGTATAAATTCTCATTTGTCCAGGTCATCGTTCATCCTTACTAGTTTTTGAAGTTCAGCTGGACATTGCTAATGAATATATCAGCATAAATTCTCATTTGTCCAGGTCATCGTTCATCCTTACTAGTTTTTGAAGTTCAGCTGGACATTGCTAATGAATATATCAGCATAAATTCTCATTTGTCCAGGTCATCGTTCATCCTTACTAGTTTTTGAAGTTCAGCTGGACATTGCTAATGAATACTTGCAGTTTTAACCTACGGTAAGATGCAGTTGAACTGTTCAGACTCCTACCAGCCATTCAGAAACAAGTGTTGTATCCATCACCTCAGTCTAAATTGCAGCTGCTATACGGTAAATCCCTTTGCATTTGTATTCCACTGTAGACCTTATGTAAAGAACTAAAAAGCATGTGTGTTTCTGTTTTCAGGGGCGTAACCTAATTCCTGCTGCGCCAGGAAACGCTAAACTGAACTACACGGTGCTGATCGGGGACACGCCCTGTGTCCTCACCCTGTCGGAGAGCCAGCTGCTGTGCGAATGGCCTAACCTGACCGGAGAGCACAAAGTCACTGTAAGTACGACTATAATACTTATGTGTAGTGCTGCTGAGGCACTAATGCAAGTCCATGTTGACCGAATATTTCCTGTCTGCCTTCATTATATTAATCTTATTTGTCACACCTTGAGCAGAGGTGGGTGTTATTTAGGGTTATCAGTTCGGGTACAGCTGTACGTGGCTAAAACTGAACATCAGCCCTCTCAAAGTTGTATGTTTGTCTTTTAAATACAATTATTGCATCATCCCTCTTCATTTTATTTCCCCCACTACTGCTGGAGCGTCTGGCGTTTGCTTTTCTCTCAGCCTCTTGTCTATAGTTTCTGTTCTCACTGCTTATTCCATGCGATTCATTTCCCTTCTTTATGTCAATTCACTTCCTCCCTTTTCATTTACACATCTCATTCTTTCTTCCCATCCATCACAGCTAAATCTCTTCAATTACTCTAGATTTCTATT
The DNA here is from genome assembly GCF_902148855.1 of Sphaeramia orbicularis. Lineage (NCBI taxonomy): Eukaryota > Metazoa > Chordata > Actinopteri > Kurtiformes > Apogonidae > Sphaeramia > Sphaeramia orbicularis. The sequence goes on along the minus strand of NC_043961.1, from coordinate 24,379,940 downwards.
CCCCATTCATATAGCGACACACACACAAATACACACATCCCATGTCGTATACTACTGCTGGCGGTGTTTGCGACTGTATTTATGTCTTAGAGGCTTTTGATTGGTCTCGGTTGGCTGGCATCCTCCTTGGGATTTCAACAGTATTGATATTCAATGGAGACCAAAAAATGCCTAGTGGGCGTGAGAGGTCTGTGTCTATTTTTACCCTCTTCTATTTGGTATTTCATAGACGTAAGCCAGTTGAGGATGGAAAAAGGGAAAAAAGAAGAGGGGGGAAAACATATCCTAACGTGTTTTTTATTCACATGTTCTGCAAGCCGGAGCTGTTTTCATGTGATATGGTTGAAAGTCATCTATATGTGTGACTGTGTCTGCTTGTATGTGTTCTGCTGGTTATAAAGACAGCCCAGGGGCACAGATGTTACCCTCCCTAACCGAGATATAAAGAGTTTGATGAGTTATAGCTTGTTTTAGCTTGATTATTCAGTATGGATTTAGACATATGGGACTGAGATGTGGTACTGTTCGTTTCTTAAACGCTGGATAAAAAAGAGAAGTGTTGGCCAGGGTTATTATAGGTTTAACATTTTCACTAGTATTTTTTATTTTTCATATTCAATTTGTTTTTTGATATCAGTCTAGTTTGACCCATAAAGACCCAAACATCCACTGATGACCAAAACCATCTACTGTTCTAAAGTGTCTAATACCTGTTGATCCATTAATCCTATGAATGCATGTAAATAATTGGTGTGAAAAACAGTTTGTCATCTTTTCATGGTCATCACATATGACCCATTTGGACATTCAGACGTGCAGTAGTCAACATGGAAACACTGTCATCTTCTACAATATTGATTCATCAGTAAAACCCATGGAGTGGGATCAATGACAGTGAATGGAGACTTTTGATTTTATATTTAGTTAATGATAGATTTGCTGAAAATGTGACTTTTTTCAGTTTTCTCTGTTTTGATAAAAAAAAACAAAAAACTTTGGATTTACTTTGAGCTTTAATGAAGATCTACATATATATAGAATAATACATGCTTTACAAAAAAAATGCAGAAGATACTTTTATCATAAATTCATAAATGGTGATAATCACTTAAGAAAGGTTAAATAGAGAGAAAAATTACTTTGAGAACTGCCACAAAAGTAAAACTGGGTCTTTATGGGTTAAGTGTATATGCTAGCTATGACTATATGTATCTAGAGCTTATAAGTACCTATATTTTATGTATTGAGCAGTAATTTTAGTTTCACAGGAGTTAGAACAGGGAAAGGAATTAACTTGCTTTTATTTAGTGTTAGTTTCGGTTTTCCAGGTATTATTTGAAAAAGTGTTGATGTTATAGAAGTTAAAAAATTGTAATACAAAAGAATGCATGACATTACATATGGTTTTCAGAAGTGTTGTGTATTAAAAGTCCATTTTGTGTGAAGCCAAAACCAATAACATTGCATTATTCACTGCACTTTTTATGTAATTTTCATGTTTTCTAAGATCATTTGTGTTTATTTCAGTCAACCAATTTATTTTTCACTGCTAGTTTTACCCAAGTTCATCTTTCTTATTATTACATAACTTTATTTAGAATAACTCACAGAAGAGCGATTCTAACTTTTCTGTTTGTCTTTGTTTACTAGGTGCGTGTTGGAGGTTTTGAATACTCACCAGGGACTCTGCAGATCTACTCCGACAGTCTACTCACCCTACCTGCCATCATTGGTATCGGAGGAGGTGGCGGCCTGCTTCTCTTAGTTATCATTGTGGTGCTAATTGCTTATAAGAGAAAGTCTCGAGACGCCGATCGCACCCTCAAACGTCTGCAGCTGCAGATGGATAACCTGGAGTCCAGAGTGGCCCTCGAGTGCAAAGAAGGTGAGTGCGGCTGATTATGCTAGCTGCTCAGCCATCACCCTGTACTATTTTCACCTTTCTCACACCTTTGTTCTGTTCATATTCCACCTTAAATAATCCCTGTACCTCCAGATAACTTTCTAAACCTCTCCCTCGCTGCAGCTTACCTCAAAACCATCACCGCTCTCATACAGTCATGCTATCCAGTCCCCCTCTCTGTTTCTCCCTCCCTCTCACTGCCAACTTTCTCCTGCTGTTAGGTGGCAGCGGTGTGTGTCAGTGTGTGTGTTTGTGGATGTTGGTGTGTTTCCAGAGGAGTGCTTTGATCTGAGCCAGCCACCAGATGTTGGCTCTCCACCCCATGAGAGAGCCGCCTGGCTGGCCTCGCTACCATCCATGCTGAGAGAGAGAGAGGAAGAGATGGCAGGAGGGTGAGATGGAGGTTAGATAGATACAGGGTACAGAGGTGGGACATACAGGGAGAGTAAGGAAGGAGTGGCTTGGCATCATCGGATGCAAAGGGAGAGATTGAGAGACATCCCAGTACATTAGCATATATTCATTTGGCAGGAGCAAGCATGAATCCAGTGAGAGCCTACTGATGCTGGTACTGGTTTGTCTGGCAATGGAGAGAAGCAGATGGGAAGAAAGAGACGGAGAATACTGATAACTATTGTCATCAGCATACATAGACATCATTTGACTTGTTGCATTGCTTTATTCAACCTCAAATCCAGCAAAAACATTTGAGTGGAATCCCTAGCAGGAAGGCTTGTAATCTGCTCAGTGTGATTTGTTGAGGTGGATTCTGAGCACTATTACAGTAACAAAACTGTTGGATTTTGCTGTGCTTTTACTATTAAAGCTGCATATGAGTTTCATCACCAATTTTTCATCAAATCTGTAAAACCTCAGTCATAGCCTAAGTATCACAAATCTGTTAGTCTTTCCGTGATTACGCACCTGAATCTCTTCCCTCATGGTGAACAATTTCGAAGTGTACTCCACCAAAAACAATCCATTTGTTGACAGAGCCGCTAGGTCACTCGGGCATTTTCGGAAATTTGTCGCAACGTGCATTGTGGGAAGTGGAGCTCCACTCAGCTGCAGTAGCAAGAGGCAATGAAGCCGCTTCCATCTTTGTTGCCGCTGCAGCCATAATGCAGCTGCGTGGAGCTCCGCTTCCCACAATGCACGTCGCGATTTTGAAATTGTTCACTGTGAGGGAAGAGATTCAGGTGCATAATCACAGAAAGACTAACAGATTTGTGATACTTTACAGATTTGAAGAAAAACTGGTGATGAAAGTCATATGCAGCTTTAAATACTGTACTTAATTACAAAATTCAAGGTACTTTACCTGAATGTTTCCATTTATTTGAACATTTATGATAAACTGAAAGATTAAGTGTTCCTTTATGGGTTGAAATTACAAGTATTCCCCCTCTTAATTAGTCATACTCTGTAAAACTAATGAAAATGCATTGTCACAAAGGTGAAAACAAGGCTGAGATCATGAAAATTGGACTTTTTAAAGATACAGATGGTTCTTACAGCAACATTATAAAACATATGCTGATAGAATATAGAAAATATCGATGCAATGCTGTATATCAAATTAATAAACAGTTTGTAGACTGATACAGGAGTAAAATTAAACTAAAAACATCTTTGATGGGGATAACATTTAGAGTGACCACTTTACTGCACAAAGACTACACTCACTTTATAGTATTTTTATTATAATACTTGTTTTTACTCAAGTAAGGTTTTGAATGCAGTACCTGTGCTTATAGTGGAGCATTTTCATAATGTGGTATTAATATGTTTTTTTCAAGTAAAGGATGTGAATGCTTCTTCCGCCTCTGCATTTCTGACAGATGTGAAGAGCGTTCATATACCGACAATACAGTGCCTCGGGAAACACCTGAAATGCACTTCCCTTGCATCTGATTACAGGATATAACGCTGATCCTGTTTAAATACCCGCTCTGTGAAAGCCTGTCATCTGCTCTGAGGATAACTGTGTGTATGTACTTAGTGTGTGTACACCTCGCTCCACTTCACATGACACTCAAGTCTCCATGTCCTGCTCTTTTGCAACTACCTAACCTACGCACACATAACACACACACACAGTGGGTCAAACAATGATTGGCTGGGGTGTGTTGCGTAGAGTCCAGATGCCCTGACCCTGTCTGTCCCCCGCTGTCACCACTGTCTGGGAGACGACAAGACGATGGATAGAGGGAGGGGATGGAGCGAGGGAGATAAATAAGGAGGACAAGTTGTGGGAGGAGAAGGGAAGAGATGGACTGAGAGATTAGAAAAAGAAGCAGAGAGAGGGTGTGAAAGTAAAGATTAAGAAGAGGAGGAAGCTGGATGTGATGCTATACAAATAGCAAAGGTGCAAGATTAGAGAAAGGGGGACTGATTAGATATTTAAAGATAGATGGTGGACGCAAGGAGCCAACAGGAGGGAAAAAATAAAGATGGACGGATTTAGCAGAGCAGGGGTGACCATAGCAGGGAGAGAGGTGACCTCTAAGATGACACTTCACAGGAAGCAGAGAGGGAGGAAAGAAGAGATAGGAAAAGAGGGATAGGGTGACACAAGCCATCTGTTAGTCTGGGCTTTGGCTTGTTATTTGTTTGGGTTGTGTATCCATGTGTTAGTGTGTTTTGGATGATGTTTTAGGGCACACACACACACACTTGTGCTAATGCAAGCATATAGCTCTGTATATTTCATTCTCTACGGAGTTTTTTTTTTCTATGTGTACAATAAAATCATGTCAAGGCAGCAAAAGCATTATGTATTTGCTCTATTTTATGGGTTATGACTGAAAGAATAGATTTGATCCCACATGTTCCCTGTAGATGTGACTTGTGAAGGCACTGGAGTATACGTTGCAGGTCACAACACACACACTAGCCGGCAACAGAAAATGTGGGAAAAAAAAAACAATGACGTGCGCTCACATAAATCATCTGGACGCTAGGTTGTGTGTTCAGCTGTGGGCAGAACTGGTGTAGTGCGTGTGTGTTTTTGTGTGTGTTTGCAGGAGTACGAGCATGTGAGGTGGCAGTGTGTGTAATGTGTGTGTGTGCAGGCCTATGTCCATGTCTGCAGTTCTATCCTGAAGCTCCTCGGAGCCACTAACTCCAGACATTTCCTCTGTTCGCCCTTTCCTCTTCCTTCCTCTCTCCATCTTTCTCTGCACTCGTAGCACAAACCATCTTATCATCTGTCTGCGCACACCTCAAATCACTCTTTTTGACATGGTTTGTGAACATCAGATTAACAAAGGATGAAGAAAACTCATAATATAGAAGTAAAGACCGTCTTTACTTCCCACCAACTACATATTTAACGTGTGATTTTTTTTTTTCTACTTTCATTACTTTACAAAATACCTTTATAACTCCTCTCTTCTATTAAATGTGTTTGAATAAAATACCAGTCTCTGCTTCTAGATGATAACGTACAAGAGTTCATTTCTTCAAAATACCAATCAAGAGGTCCTTAGAAAATTCCTCTGCTGCACATGACAAGATTTTTTTATTTATAGAAGCTGCAGGTTGTTTAGGATAAATACAGGAAATACTGCGTACATAGCAGACCATAGTCATTAAGTGTCCTTAAATAAGTGCTTTGTGGTGGGCCTGCGCACACACCAAAAACATAATCACTTATTACCAAAGGTATTCAGAGCTATAATCTTGTAGATTATAACTCTGGGCACATTATAATTTCAGTTGCTGTGTAATTCAGATCTTTATTTAATTTGCAAAGACTCTACAGCATTAGAATAAAAACTTGAAATCATTTGCATATCTTCATGATATATTAATAACCTTTTTCCTCTCTTTCTCTTTGCAGCCTTTGCAGAGCTTCAGACGGATATTCATGAACTCACACAGGAGCTGGATGGAGCTGGAATACCCTTCCTGGACTACCGTACCTACGCCATGAGGGTCCTCTTCCCTGGGATTGAGGACCACCCAGTGCTCAAGGAGATGGAGGTACGGGTCAGTAGAGAGCGCTCCACACACACACACACACACACACACACACTAGTGAATGAAAGTTGAGCTGTGTTTGGATGAAAGAAATAACTTGTTTGAAGAGGAGATTTTGAAAATATTAATAAAAAAAAAAAAACTATTAAGTTCTTTTTTAAAGTTATTATAAGAAAAAGTTTTATAGGAATTCAGTCAGCAGAAGCATGTGCCAAAAAAGATACTGACTTTGAATAATTTAACCAAAACAAGGTAATTAATATAAAACAGTCAAATATGAGGTTTTGTAGCTGTGATGAGGTACAATAAGAATGTTCATTTTTGTCAGAATACTGGTCTCTAAAGGCAGTTCAAACCTGAACTTGTAAAGAAAAAATAACTTTGAATTGGATAGGAATCTTGGAGTAAACCACATTTTTTTTTGTTCAGGGATGGTTCTCTCTCACAAACTGAGAAATGCCCGAGCGCCGCCAAGACTTGGTAGAAGTGATGGATGAAAAAACAACGTTCACACGTTCAATAAAACACTCTCCCTACCACTACTGCTTGTTTCTCAAGAGGGAACACTTTATCACTCACACAAACCTCGCCTGTGTGGACACTGTAATGTAGCATGTACACATACTTCCATCGTTTCTCTGTGTTCGTTAGACTCTCACACATACATCACATGGTAATGCACCCTGCACTCTGACATGCATGTAAAGGTTGCGGCTGCCGGGACATTCTGGCTTTGACACATTCAGTATCTGCTCATTCTATCAACTGTATTCCAAAGGGATAGTGTAGCGCGACATTGGATTTTCATTTGTATGGCCCAGGCAATCACAGGCCACAGTGGCGCACTAGCAGGCAGATCAATTTCTTATTACAGCATGAAGCTCACATTCTCACTTCAAACCTCCGTTTCTCTCCCTCAGAGGGGGAGGCTTGGCCAGCGCTTTGAGAAAGGAAGAGAATCAGTGAAGAGAGGGCAGTAAGGGATAGAGGGAGCTTGAGAAAGAGATGGAGAGCACTGGGACAACTACAGTAGAAAGGCAAGATTGCAGGAGAAAAGGAAAATAAAAAAAAGGCGGGGAGCAGCTTTAAAAATTGAAATCGAGAAGGTGAAATAGAATCAAAATTGCTGATTATGTACTGTCTTTCCTTGTTTTTATGGATACGTGACTGGAGTGTCTGTGGTTGTGTGCACTTATGGCTCTTTCTAATGTACCTCTCATTTAATCCCATTCTCACACATACTCATTGATCCATTTCTCCGCTGTGGCTCATAACCAATGGCTGTGTCTCCATCCTCCCCTTTATCCTCATCTGCCTCTACCCCTGCTAATATGTTTTTTCTCTTTTCTCTTGTGCCTTTTTTGTATATTCCTCATTTATTATACTTCTATACTTCTTACTTATACTTTCTGTATACTGTGGTTGTTTTCTTTGCATTCCTTGAAATTTTCCATCGGTCTTGCTCTCATTCTTCCTTTCCTCCCCTTCATCTTCTTCATTTTCTTTCATTTCTTGCTTCATGTACCTGCTTTCCATGTTCCTGCCTGCGCATAACTTTATTTTTCTTTTCACTGTGTTCAAACAATGGCTGCTTTTTCTCAATACAACCTCACACTCACACTCCCATCATCACCTTCCTCTCCAGGTCCCGGCCAATGTGGAGAAGGCCCTGACCTTGTTTGGCCAGCTGTTGACCAAAAAGCACTTCCTGTTGACCTTCATTCGCACTCTGGAAGCTCAACGGTCCTTCTCCATGCGTGACAGAGGCAACGTAGCCTCTCTCATCATGACAGCGCTGCAGGGGGAAATGGAGTATGCCACAGGCGTCCTCAAACAGCTCCTGTCTGACCTTATCGACAAAAACCTGGAGAGCAAGAATCACCCGAAGCTCTTACTCAGGAGGTATGAAAAGAGAAATGTAGTTCCCTACTGATGGTTCAAGTTTGGGGTTACGTACCTTTGTGTGGGCATGGTGTGTTTTGTTTATGTCATACTTCTCTGGTTTGGTTCTACTTGAGAAGAGGCTCCCTACTGGAAAGAGGGCACCTTGAAAAAGACAGAAAAACAAAAAGTTGAATTAGTTTTTCTTTTGCATGTTCCCTCACCTGCATGCCCTCCAGTAGTTATGACTTTGCTAATACACATAGACTCACGGTGGCGCTAAAAGAGGCAAAAAACGGTGAATTAAACATAATAAAGGGAGGATGCTGCAAGAATGTCAGGTGACTTTTTTTTTTTCCACAAATTGTGGAGCAGAAAGGAGGACGGCAACTGCAGCTCTTAGAGGTACATGTGACGTTGCCTCCTCTCTCTTTCTGAACCCTGTCCCTGTCAGAGAGGATTACACCCCTGAGCTCACACACACTCCCAATGGATCCACAGTCAGACATACAGGTCGCTGCTGTCTCAACCACACAGTGAGAAAGGTAGAGAGGGAAGAAGTACAAGGCATACAGCGGGGTGTAAAGAGACTGAGAGAGGAGGTTTTACAAGGGAGGATGTGAGGGATGGAGAAAAGGGATTGTAAAGGGGAAGATGTGCAACGGTGGAGGGAAAGAAAGGAGGTGAGGTGAAAAAGGCAGAGGCTGTGAGGTGGATGCAGCACAGGGAGGGAGGGAAGTGGTGATTGACAGAAAGAGAGGGCAAAATGTCTAGAGGGAGACTTGGACTGGGGGTGAACTAATGGAGGGAGAAACATATGGAGAGAGACTCAAGAGGAAGGAAGAATTCAAGATGTGCAAGAAGGTAGGTATGTGCAAAGAGTATGGCAGCATGGAGAGCAGGAAAAAAGGAGTTTCTGCAGACAAGTGAGCAGGAAAAGATACATGTATTTAAGGAAAGACACAATTAGAGAAATGGCCTGTCTCCAAATAAATTAGAATTAGACAGTAAATGATAAAAAAGTTATGTTTTTTTTTCTTCCCTCCTTCTCCTCGGAGAGATATTTAATTAAAAATCTAATCAAATAAATGAGTCTCAGCCAGTGTGCCTGTGTGAAGCCTTTTCCAATCCCCTCTTGGGGCATACGGTCACAACACGCTGTCCCTGCTAACTACACTAGCCTCGGGAGCTGGCATTAATAAGCTCAGCAATTATTACACATGGTTCACCCTGTTTTGGTCTTTTTACTGCAATAGATAGACTTTAGAAAATGTTATTTTTAGACATGCATACAGAAAAGCAGCCCCGCTCCCGTGTGGATTTCCATTTCCCGTGGCTCTGACTCACTGTGCATGTGGCAAGGAAAGCTGTATTTAAAGCTTGTCCTGTATTACATGTGTAAAAAAAAAAGTTTCAAACAATGGGCGGAGGGATGTAGTTTCCTTGAAAGTGTAGAGGTTATTCGCCCACTGTTGTCCTCACATGCCCAAAAGCGTGTTCTGTCCAGGTGTCTTCGCCTCCCTTGTCCTCCAACCCTCCATTCCCTGTTGCCTCATCTTTTATCCGGTATATTTTGCTGACAGCCATGAAAAAAAAAATGTTCCGCATACATCAAACGACACTCAACAGTCAAATGGGGGGCTCGCAGAAGCGTAGGAGTTCACGTCTCGTTCCTGCTACAGGCCTTCATTGGTTTCACTACCACATTGGCCTAGTTTCCTGTGTTTTGCCTTTATTCCGTTCTCTTTATTCCTCAACTGTCACAGAAAAAACCAGCATTTCTTTGCAAAGCTGACAAGAAAATATCTTCCTCTGCTGTCATTTCTCAGCAGCACGTTCTTTTCTTCACCTTTTTTGCACCACATGTCATGTTAATGGCAAAAAGAAAGACTAATATTTAGTTGATGCTAGAAGCTGCAGTAATGTGGCCCAGTTAGACAGCCCACTAACCCAGCAAAAGTCACCAGAAAATTCCAGATTGCATCCCTCGTAGATCTAAGAGAAACAAGGAGTGGATAATTAAGTCATCTTCCAGTGTCTCTAATGGGAAGAAGAGGGATGGCGGAAAACAAGGGAGAAATAATCAGCATTTTTTACATTTATTTTTATTTATTTATTTAGTCTGTCTGTGTTTTCCCTCACATACCCCTACTGCTGGTCTCCCTTTCAGCTGTTTAACAAATTAGTTGCAATAAGTCCGTTAATTACCATGGCTTTTAATTGCTCTGTTCTCTTTCGCCGCTGTGCATGTGCGTCTACTCGAGAGCGCGCACGTGCAGAGGTTTCCCTCATTACATGCCAGGTTTGTGATTAACGAGAGAAGTTAGCGAATTATACTAATTGCTGTATTTTTAATGAAGACGAGTGGGTTCGCTTGGAGGGGGAAAATGTAATGGTTGGCGTGAAGGGTGGGGGAGGTGGGGGGGTTGTTGAAACAATGAAAGAAATGGAAGGGTTTGTTTTGCCAAGTTAATTTGTTTGCATGTGAGGGTGGGGGGGAGGAAGTGGAGGAGAGCAAGGGAAAGGCCTCGGTTGTTTGAAGACTAACCGCATGACGACTGATAATACCGTGTGTTCTCTTTGATGTACGAGCGTGTCTTAAATGCCTTTCCCCCCGTGATGAAAGTGTTGGTTTATACCCACAGATCGTCGCCAGAGGGAGAGCGGAGGAAGGGGTGTGTGTGGGGGTGGGGGTGGGGGGGGGATGTTTGGGTGTGCGTGTTGAAACAGGGAATAGTGGTTTGGGATGACTCCAAAACCTCCCAATGTCTTACACAGAGGTTTCTATGCAGCTTAAAGAGGTGATGACAACAAAAATAATAGTTTTTTTTTTTGTGTGTGTGTGTTTTCTCCTTCTTACTCTTCAATCATTTCCTCGCTGCCCTTTCACTGTCACTGTCACTCTGCCATTTCCTTTTTCTATTATTTCACCCTTACCTTCACCTCTTTCTCTCTCCCCCCGTCCTTTCATCTCTCTCCTAGGACGGAGTCGGTCGCTGAGAAGATGCTCACCAACTGGTTCACCTTCCTGCTTTACAAGTTCCTCAAGGTAAAATTGTCTTGTCACACACAACTTTTGAAGCAACACCAATACCACTGGTGTTTGAGTATAGAGAAATGCCACACTAACACACACACACACACACATATATATACACAGCTGCAGCATTAGATAAGGCAGCTGCAGCAGTCTACCTATCCCTTACCGTGGCCTTTCATGTGCTAAATTCTTCTTCTCCGAATTGACGAATATGTGGAGTCTGAAGCGCTGTTCAGACACAGCTGGTCATGTTGTTGTGATTGCTGTAACCCCTTACACTAACCTGTCCTCTGTTTGCATCCCTGGCTGGATTCTTTCAGAGCCAGGAATGTGTGTGTGACTTCAGAGCTAAAGATCTTACACAAATTCATTCTCTTATTTCTGTCTGTACGTTTTCTGTCTTTCTGAATTCCTCCCGCTCTGATATGAAATCAGACGGAATTATTGAGGCTTAAACTGTGCTAAATTCGTGATGCCACGCACACATTCTGCACATTCAGACATTGCTGTGGCTAATCAGTTAGCAGCAGGGCCTTAAGCCCTTTGCCAGGACAGGCATTCTGGTGGACAAGCAAACCAGCCAAGTCCCCAGGGGTCCTAGTTAGCATCTGTGTCTGGGAGTGTCTCTGTTGTGCATGCAAGTGAGTGAGTTTTGGCTCTGTATGCAAGAGTGGACAGCTAGAGTTTGGTTCGGAGGCAGGGGAGTGGGTTAACAGGGAGGATGTGAGAAAAAGTGTGAGGGTTTGTTGGTCTTGTCATCTTTTAGAACAGCTGTCACTCTGCTAACTTTAGACAAGACAAGAGCAGCGGCAGAAGGACAAACAAAGGCAGAGAGATGAGAGAGAGAGAGAGAAAATAAGAGACGTACTCATGAAAAGAGGAGAAATTGTTGGATATTGAAATGAAACTTAACAAAGAGTGCAGGAGATGGTTGAAGCTAGAGGGAGAGGGATTTGGAAAAATGAGCGCTGAACCAAAAGCTCACCATCGCTAGCAGCAAGGTCACCAGCCGAGCTTTTATCTAACCTCTGCAATTCAGCTCCTCTATTTCTCCTGAGTTTTTAGGGGTCACATAAAAGAGAGGCCTGGAACAATTTCAAGGTTCAGCCAGGTGTGAATAGAGATGGGTAAAGGTCAAGTAGTTGTTCAAAGGAAAGAAAGAGATGAAGCTTTCACTCACCAAAAGGAACAGGCGTAGGGAAAATACCCTTTTATCCATTACCCTATTCCAAGGGTTCACTTGTCCTCCTTTGCAGCGGCTTGTTCGTGAGAGAAGAGGGAATCACATGGTTAGTCTGTTTCTGCAAAGCTCCGTAGATTGGCTTCATTATCTGAACTTGCTTCTCGTGTAAAGATTAAACTGTTTCACAATACAATGTGCTAATAAACAGTATGTATAATAAGAGTTTTACATTATATCTGACATTCAGGTCAATTCAAATGATTGTTTTTGTCCCCTGGAGGGAGATTTCAAGACATGAAGGGTTAGTAAATCACAAAATGGACTATTAAATTAAATAGTGTTCATGTTGCGTTGCTGCCTGGACCCTAATTATCTGTATTTAAAGGCTTGTTTAACATGGAATGCTACAGGGTGATTCAGAGGCAAATACTGTATGGCACACAACTAACACTGAAAGGAATGGCCATACATCAGGCAGCAAATCAGAATTCACCATTTCACAAACACTGAGTATCAGGGGGGCAGAGATGGAACGCAGAGCCAGTTTTTATGCTGTTAGACAGAGACAGATCAGCCAGTGCACTGTTTTTCTCCATAGGAAGCAGGCAGTGTTAGATTATCCCACAGAGTTCATCTGACAGCTCACAGGGATGACTGACATGTTGATGCATGCACATGCCAACAAGGGGGTGAAGGGCAGGACGGGAAAACCACATCTTTGCCCCAAGGAACAAAGTTTTGCATTTGAGACAGTAAATTGGAATCACTTTAGCGTTCATCGTGTAAGCAGAATACAGTAGTGAACACATGAAGCTCATTTAGGATTAGAAGAACATTTGAAAAGACATTAATGTGAATAAAGTTTATAAAGTTGTGATTGGAAGTTTGACTAAATGCATTCAAGCTCAAGTTTTTATAATTATAAACATTTCATTTCAGTATATTTTCCCTTTGTTGGCTCAGTTACACCGAGGGAATCTTAAATTAACAAAGTATATGCAAACTCTAGACCCTCAGAGAATGTGATAAGGTAAATGAAAATTAAAAATCCTTTCTATGAGTTTAAATGCATTTAGCAAGGGTATATGTAAACCTCCAAACTCAACAGTTTACTGCTGTCTTGGCCTTATATTTCTAGTGTTTCCATCATTTCTTGTAGCCATGACTCCTCTGCATCCTCCAGAGGAACGGCTGATTTGTGATAAAACATTAACAGTGTTACGAGGTCTGCCAGAGCAAGAGAGACCACTTTTAAACAACTCTGTACTGAAATTGGATTATCTAAACTACTTTATATTGAGTTTGGGGAGTAATTTTACAGTTTAGTTTCATTTTCTTCACATATTCTTGGGTTCTGTGTGATCAGCTGTATCCCTGAATGAGTCGTTCCAATGTCACTGCAGTATATTGTGCTCTATACTAATGATGATCAATTAGAATAATGAGCGAGATCCATTTTGTAATAAACAGGAATTATCCTGATTTCACCCAAGATGCTTTACAATCAGGCAGTGCTTTGTTGGTGCTCTATACGGACAATGGGGCGAAAACAAAGTGAAATAGGCAGAGAGCGTGGCAAAGTGAGGCGAGGGGCCCAACATCCCAGTGCTCGTTGCCTTGTTTGACACGTCTCACACACCAAAGTGCTTCTCCAAGCGTTTTTCACCTCTCAGTCGTTAACCTTCTATTAACTCCTCCATCAATTGCCACTCACTCACACTCTCACTTTCTGTGATTTCTCTCTTCTCACTCACTCACTTACTCGCACTCGCACACAAACACTGATTTACAAAGGGTGTTTTTCCCCAAAGGAGAGACACGGGGGAGAAACTTGAGTGTGTGAGAGAAAAACTGTGTTCTCTGTCAGTTGTCAGCTCGCTATTAGCCAGCACAGGCCATGGCCCTATACTTTACTGCTCCGCCTGTGGTTGGCGCAAAGGAGATTAGAAATATAATTGGAGAGTTTCTTGGCAACACTCGGCACTTTTAGCTGTTTTTGTATTTTTGCACAGTTGCATTTGTATTGTGCATTTGAACAACCTTCTTCTCTCTCTTCCTTCCCTTCGCCTTTCAATTGTATTTTTACATTTCTTTCCTTGTGTTGTTCAGGAGTGTGCTGGGGAGCCTCTGTTCATGCTGTACTGTGCCATGAAGCAGCAAATGGAGAAGGGCCCGATAGACGCAATCACCGGAGAGGCCCGCTACTCCCTCAGCGAGGACAAACTAATCAGACAGCAGATTGATTACAAGACTTTGGTAAGTGTGCATATTACTGGACTCGGAGCATTGAGACACACATTTTAGCTCTGATGATGATTAAAGCATCTTTTCCTTGCCCCAAACAAGGAAAACAGGCAAAATTGTGTAAGAGTTCCAACTAAATATTCTTCAAAGGTCACAAAAAGTGGGAAACTAGCTGGATTTCTGATTCTGATGACATGCACGTTAAATGACAAACAGCTGTACATGTGCATTGTAACGCTGTTAAGCATTGATTCTAAAACAGCTACGTGTACATAAAGTCTCAGTTTGCAGGTTGAAAATAATTGCAGGGTCAGGCCTCCACGCTTCAGTAGTTAATGATCTCATTCTGTGCTGACATCTGAGACTTACGCCCTTTGCCCTTTAACCTCTGCTCCTCTAGACACTGCACTGTGTGAACCCAGAGAATGAAAACGCTCCAGAGGTGACGGTGAAAAGCCTAAACTGTGACACAGTGACGCAGGTGAAGGAAAAGCTGCTGGACGCTGTATATAAGGGCACACCTTACTCCCAGAGACCAAAGGCCTCAGATATGGACCTGGGTAAGCAGAACCATCTCACACATACACAGAATATGCACTAAATAAATACACACACTACTGTGAGAGTGAAGAGGGAAGCTATTCAAGGGGTCTTCTAAGTTCGACAAGAGGGGTTTAATTCACTTAATTTAATTTGCTGCTAATATTGGCAATGCTTAAAAAAAATCACCGTAGTGTCCTCAAATGTAACATGAATATAATGCTAAATGTAAGTTAATAAATAAAGACCCAAACACCCACCATCGACCAAAACCATCTACTGATCTAAAATGTTTAATACCTGTTGATCCACTAATCTTATCGATACATGTAAGTAATTGGTGTAAAATGCAGTTTGTCGTCTTTTCATGGTCATCAGATATGACCCATTTGGACGTTCAGACGCTCTGTAGTGAAACATCATCATCTACAACATTGATTCACCAGTAAAACTCATGGACTGGTAGAGTTTCATACTGTCTTCTAAACGCAATTATTGTAGATAACTCATTAACTAGTAAACTAGTAGAAACTAGTAAAGCAGGTAAACAAACAACTACCCCTGTCTTGGTAAATTAATTATCTACAATAAAACCCATGGAGTTGGATCAATGACAGTAGATGGAGACTTTTGATTTTATGTTTAGTTAATGATATTTTTGCTGAAAAAGTAACTTTTTCCAAGAAATTTTCTGATTTGATCTAATAACCTTTGAATCTACCCTGAGCTTTAATGAACATCTACATAATCAGTGCATCAAATATAGGAAAATACATAATTTCCACTGAGAAAACCCAAAATACTGAGGATAATATTACAACTAATGGTGATAAATCACTTCAGAAAGGTTAAGTCATTTGGGAAGTTCCACAAAAGCACCACTGGGTCTTTATGGGTTAATAAATATGTAATATGTGTGTTTGTGGGGACAGAATGGCGACAGGGCAGGATGGCTCGTATCATCCTCCAGGACGAAGACGTCACAACGAAGATAGACAACGACTGGAAGAGACTCAACACTCTGGCTCACTACCAGGTAACTCAAAGCTTTAGTGAATTACATTAATCCCACAATTCCTTGATGATACAACAACGCTATATTGATTTTGTTGTATGCATGATGTTACTTGCAGATTAATTTAGTGCTTGTTCTCATGCTTTTAATTGTTGTTAATGGAGTTTAACTCGTTGTTATAGTTGTTCATGTGTTTTGCCGTAAAATCAGACACACACCATTACAAAAACTGACACTTTAAGTAAGTACTCCACTAAATCAGTGATTTGGAGAAGATACTTGATTTGAGCTCAGTGATTGTTTGTGGGTTTGGACTGTAATGTGTCTGCTGGACGCTCTGTGCTGGGATAACTGATGTTGAAAATGCTTTTCTAGGTGACAGATGGCTCAGTGATTGCCCTGGTGCCTAAACAGAACTCAGCCTACAACATCTCCAACTCCTCCACATTCACCAAGTCCCTCAGCAGATACGGTACGAGAGAAGGTGTGTGTGTGTGTGTTTTGTATGTGTGTACGTCTGTGTGTACAGTACGTGTGAACACATTTCATAATAGCAACAAAAATACGCAGATGCCATATTTTAATTTGTCTGAATTTGATGCTGCTTTTAGAAGGAATGATCAAGTAACATGTCACTGCTGTTGGATTGTTATTCATCCCTGTACTTTATCTACTTGTACCTGCTCAGTCAATAATTAGGCAATTTGCGAGTACGTACCTACTTATTACCCTTTTTTTAAAATTGAATTCAGAGAGTTAAGTATGAACTTATGCTCCATATAAAATCACATTACTCTTCTGAAATGAAATAAATCAAATGTAATTTTCACTTGCGACGCAAAACAAACATGAAATTCATGCACATGCAAATTAACACAAGACTGACTGAAGACTTTCTGTAAAATTATGACACATTTTGCCACAGTTGCAAGATGAAAGCAAATGAAATGCATGTTCATGTGACATACTGTGGCTCATAAATATAAACAGGGATTTATTATGCATCTAATGAAGAAATCACACTAAGAGGTTTCAACTAGCCATATTCTGAATTCACACTGTAACACAGTTCAGCTGCTCTGTATCCATTGTACTGTATGAGCAAGGATTCATGGTCATAAATGGCTTGTCATAAGGGGAGGCTGGCAAGAAGATGTTTTTAAAGGAAAAATGGTCAACAGTGGGATTTTGTTTTAATTTTTCACCTTTTATGCCAAAGAGGTCCAGTTATGTTTGAGAAGGGTTCCAGCTGGGGTCTTAAAAAGTCTTAAAAGTCTTGAAAATACAAATCTGCATTTAATACCTTAAATATGTCTTTAAAAGGTATTAAATTTGATATGGTAGGTCTTAAGTTATGTTGCCATAAATGTGTTGGTTGTGTTTAAATGTGTCTGGGAAATGTCCAAGCTGCAAAGAAAATAATGTTAGTCGACTCAGTTCCAGCCTGACAATTTATATTGAAATTAAGAACCAGTTATTGCTAACTTTGCAGCCCCCGATGAGAAATGACTCGGAACAGTGGGAATCAAGATGATTGAGTAAATAAATTCTAGGAGTCACAAATTTTTGCCAGTATGGTTGTGAAATAGGCTGAGAAATGGGCATTAAATTCTGTTGTAAGTAGTCTTAAAAACTCCCAAATTTAATTTGTAGAAACGTGTAGGAACCCTGTAGAGATGAGCTGTTGAAATACATCAGAAACATCCGTGGCTTCTTACTTTGACATTTTGTGGTCACTCTCCAGTAAACAGTAACTCCACTCCAGCGTTGTGCCGTCACGACATACACATAAATAATCACTCTCACCCCAGTTGCACTGTCTTTTCCAGGCCCTGGCCTCATCTGCATTTCTCTCCTGACATTTTGAACCTCTTAATCCTTTTCTGCTTCGTCACATAAGTGACAAGCATTGAAACTGGAAGTGTAATGCTTTGTATCACAAAATAGGGGATCACTGACCAACAAAGGGAGGGAGGAAGGG